>NC_134273.1:70957608-71257608 GCF_031893055.1 Leptodactylus fuscus | reverse complement strand
TATGTTGGATTTTTTGTTTGTGTGTTCATATGTTGGATGCGTAACTAAACTTTTGGACAACCTTTGACTTTCTGGCAGTATTTGTGTCCATTAACAAATTAATTTTATTAAGAAATTTTGGAATTTTTTTATTTATTTATTTTAAAATCCTGCTGTTTTTTTCCCCTTGATTCTATATTGAGAGCTTTTCCTGCCTCTCACCGAATGTTACTGTAAATGGGAATACTGGGCTGTGTAAGGGGAGCATGCTGACCAAAAACTGCATGGTAGATCTTTATGATGCAATTACTTTGACTACTCAGATCAGGGGTGCTCACACTTGTACACGGGTTGAGCTACTTATAAATTGACCAAGTCAAAATGATCTACTGTGTGGGCGTGGCCCACAAGACTGGGCGGAGCTTAACAAGTCTAAGAGGCAGGCTCCGATGCAGACGTTCTGATTGGCTCAGAGCTCACATGGCACTGCCAAGGCACCCAGCACAGAGCTGCACCACTGCCAGTAGTGGTGTCGGCTCCACCGCTGAGACACACGAGACAGAAGCAGCAGCAGCATCGGGGCATGACGCGCTCCCCGCTCTCTAGTCTGACATGGAAACTAGGCAGGCCCTGCCCACACAGCAGACCGCACCTGCAATGAACGCTTCTGGCTGCGTCACGCGATCGACCCATACTGCCATCGCGATCGACATATTGGGTACCCGTGACTTAGATGCACGTGATGCTCTTTGTAGAGAGGCTTGTTTCTCAAGTAGGGTCTCCTTCAAAGGGATAGTTTAAGGCCGAGGCCCCACATTGCGGAAACGCAGCTTTCTTTGTTGCAGATTTTGTTGTGTTTTTTTTTTGAGCCAAAGCCAAGAATGGATGCAAAACGAATGGGAACTCTATAAAAACTTCTTATACTTCTACCTTCTGCTCAATCCACTCCTGACTTTGGCTCAAGAAACCGCAACAAAATCTGCAACAAAAAAAAAGCTGCGTTTCCGCAACGTGGTCCTTCAGCCTAAGGCAGTGTTTCTAGCTCATGTTTATCAGCAGATCCAGTAATCCTCTTTAGAGTTGACCAGTCTGGGCTATTTGTGTCCTCATGTGACAGCTATGCCAGTACGGCATAAGATGGCTTCTCTGTCCCCTCTCAAAGTCTGTCATCTGGGCAGAATATCTTTGAGTGTGTTGTACAGGTAGGTGTAGCCATCAACGATCTCTAACCACAAAGTACACTACCCAAAAGTAGTCTTTTTGTAGGGCAGAGGAGGAAGCATTTTTTATGTCTTGTGGCAATGTCTACTCAGACCACACCTGAAAGCTGAATTTTGAAGTAATGCAATATTTCTGAGCGTACTGTTTTTTTTCATCAATAAATGTATTGTAGGAAGTCTATAAATGTGACCGTGAAGAGCTGAAAACACAAAGTAGATGAATGAAGATTGAACCTTTTGATTCACATATAAATTACTACAGAAGAATTTTACTTTCTCCTTCCACCACTTTCCACAAGTTATGGACAGAAAAAAGTTGACTGCGAGAGTGACTGGGTCATGGGAAAATGTCCTTAGCATGTGACCTGTAGCCTCTGCCTTTGTCCCTTTGTCCTCTATTGTCCTTTTCACTTAATTAATTGCTCGTCATGTGCGGATCATTCGCTTGTGCTGAAGTGACCATCAGATCTTCACTTAACACTGGCGTTATAGACATCAAAGAGTTCACAGCATCGCGGCCACTGATGTCATTGGCTACATACATCACATGAATAGAATGAAATGCACAGTACAATACGGCACCTCCGATGCATTCATATAGGTGAACGGGTCTACAGTCCCAGTACGGTAAAGATCATTAATCCTCAGGATCCTGTATGTATCAGTCAAGTCGCACCGGGGCCCAGGAGTCTTAGGGGGCCCATAAGCACTGGTATCAGTATAGAGATTGCAGCTTCCATCTGGCCCATAAGCCAAGGAGACCCACAGATTACCCAAACCACACTAAGGGGGGATTAAACTCCTTAACACCCGTAACCATCACTAGCAAGAATTTGCATTAGGTGTGAGATAGGGGGCCCTGGACAAAAGATTGCATTGGGCCCACAAGACTGTAGTTACGCCATTCAAATACAATGGATAGTCATCCAATGGGGGTGGTCCGCAAATTGACCAAAATCAAAAAACTGTCTATCAATATCTACATCTATAGACATGTGCATACTATTGTTTCTAATGTGATTGTGCCAGACGTATTATTTCCTCTGTCCTTGGATATCACACACAGAGGCAGCTGAAAACAATATAGAGCATGGCAGCGATTATTATATGATGTTGTATTGGCAGGTTAGCCGTAGCTTTTGTATAATAAGAGTAGTGAATAAGGAAAAGAAAGTGGAAGCTATTGCATTTAAAGGGACATTTGGTTCAGAGGAAAATGACTTACAATAGATCATTTACATAAATCACAAGTCTATGGCACGTTATAATGAATGGCAACAGTAATAGGCAATATTGTGTTGCATCAGAAAACTCTATTATATCCATGGATACTCCTTAAAGAGGACCTTTCTCCAAATTCAACAAGTCTAGCTCTTTACATTAAGATAGACGCTGCTTCTCTGATTCTGGCACAAATGGAATTTTTTCTCTAGCCCTCACTGAGCAATCAATTCTTTTGGTGCCTGACATACTATTTAGACCGTGTACTGTCAAGAGGGGCGGACTGAGGCCCCATGTTACAGAAACGTAGCTTTTTTTTATTCAGATTTTGCTGTGGGTTTTTTTTTTTTTAGCTAAAGCCGAGAAAGCCTATAAAAAGAATGGAAAATATCAAGTAAGAAGTTCTTGTACTTCTACCTTCTGCTCAATCCACTACTGATTTTGGCTCAAAAAACCACAACAAAATCAGCAACAAAAAAAGTTGAGTTTCCGCAACCTGTGGCCTCATGTGTACAACCTCTACTTATATAGAAACTGGCCCAGCAATATACTGACCCAGGGCCGCTGATAGGCCAGTACTACTGGTACTGGCGTCAGGGGCCCGGTTTTGGCCCGCCACCGTGTGCCGGCCCCCTTGCGCCCGCAGCAGTCATTCAGGGCCGGCGTCAGCGCAGGGCATAGTCGGGCAAGTGCCGGGGTCCACAGAGCCTTTGTGAGCAGAGAGAGGAGCGTCGGGGGAGCGATGGAAGAGGTAAGTGTAAGTGTTTGTTTTGTGTTTAACATTAAGATGGAACATAATGAAGGGGCCCATGAAACTGGGGGGCAAATGAAGGGGAGGGGGGGGGGGACGGCATGACACTGTGGAAGATGAAGGGGGTGGGGAGAGAATGGCATGACACTGGGGCAGATGAAGGGGGTGGGGAGAGAATGGCATGACACTGGGGCAGATGAAGGGGGGGAGAATGGCATGACACTGGGGCAGATGAAGGGGGTGGGGAGAGAATGGCATGACACTGGGGCAGATGAAGGGGGGGAGAATGGCATGACACTGGGGCAGATGAAGGGGGGGAACGGCATGACATTGGGGCAGATGAAGGGGGGAAATGGCATGACACTGGGGCAGAATGGCATGACACTGAGGAAGATGAAGGGGGGAGAATGGCATGACACTGCAGCAGATGAGGGGGGGAATGGCATGACAATGGGGCAGAGACGGGGGCACATGAAACTGTGTGCAGTTGAAAGGGGGAGAACAGCATGAAACGGGACAGAGATGGAGGGGGGACATGACACTGGGGGCAGAGGAAGGGTGTATATGAAACTGGGGGAGAGATGGAGGGGAGGCATATAATTTACGGGTGACTGTAGGAGGATTATACTGTGTGGGAGCACAGGTATGTAACAAAATAAAGTAGTTTTAAAATGGGGGGGGGGGGCAGACACTTGGGCTGTATGGGGCCCCAAAATTCCTGATGGCGGCCCTGTACTGACCACTACAGGCCCCGCTTCAAAACTCTTCCCTGTCCAGCTTTTATAATCAGACATTCGCAAAGTGGTATCAACACAAATTTCAAAAATTGCCATCATGTGGTTGCACTAAAAGCTGTGAAATCCTAGAGATCTATTCACAGATCTGGGTTGTCTTTTCTTAAATAGCACCTGTCCTACTTTCTGCTGCTTTCAAAGATCACTTAATAGACTGAAGTGTATGTAAATGGTGCCACATGGATGCAATTCAGTCATAAAACTGCCTGATTTCATGGCCAGTTTGCAATCACAGATGTGTTAAGACTTTGGAGGCAGTTGTGGACTTCAGCAGCCACTGAAGGAGGAAAGTAGTGGCAATGGCAATGCTCTTATTGCTCCAAAAAGCTAATTTCATATTGCTCAAAATAGTGATATCTAGGCAACAGTGGCAGTGATACAACATTTGATTCAGGTGACTCTAACCCAAGAATAGGGAAGCTTTGGCTGTGAAACTACAACTCCCAACATGCTCCATTCACTTCCATGGGAGTTCGAAGAACAGCAGAGCAAGTATGCATGCTGGGAGTTGTAGTTTTGCAACAGCTGGAGAGCCGTATATTTCCTACTCCTGCCCTAACCTATCTATCTGCAGGGCTGGGTTGATTTGTTGGGTTCTAGTGGCAGACTCGCTTTTACAATTTATTGTTTACTGCTGGTTACTTGTTTATAGTCACCATTTTAGAGGGTTACGCATGGGTGCTAACAAATAAGTAGCAAACGGTAAGGCTACGTTCACACCTGCGCTGGCGGCGCAGAGTCTGCAAAAAATCTGCGGACGTAAAAGTCCTGCACAAAGGAGATGAGACTCTAGTGTGAACCTAGCATCAGTGGCGTAACTACCACCGTAGCAGCAGAGGCAGCTGCCACAGGGCCCGGGACATTAGGGGCCCGGTGACAGCCGCTACCGCAGCTATTCTTTTCGGACCCCTGTGTCCCAGGTCATGTGACGTCTGACGTCATTGAAGATTGACTACTTCGGAGGAGGACAGCGTAGGAGACGGGAGATAGGTGAGTTTTTTTTATGTTTTTCTCCCCCTAGGTCTTCGATTATTATACTCTGGGGTCTGAAAAGACCCCAGAGTATAATAATTGTTTATGGGTGTCCACAGTGGGGGATAATGCTGTGTGCAGGGGCCACTATGGGGGATAATACTGTGTGCAGGGGCCACTATGGGGGATAATACTGTGTGCAGGAGCCACTATGGGGGATAATACTGTGTGCAGGGGCCACTATGGGGCATAATACTATGTGCAGGGGCCACTATGGGGGATAATACTGTGTGCAGGGGCCACTATGGGACATAATACTGTGTGCAGGGGCCACTAAGGGGCATAATACTGTGTGCAGGAGCCACTAAGGGACATAATACTGTGTGCAGGGGCATAATACTGTGTGCAGGGGCCACTATGGGGTATAATACTGTGTGCAGGGGCCACTATGGGACATAATACTGTGTGCAGGGGCCACTAAGGGGCATAATACTGTATGCAGGGGCCACTAAGGGACATAATACTGTGTGCAGGGGCCACTATAGGGTATAATACTGTGTGCAGGGGTCACTATGGGGGATAATAGAGCACGTAGGAATGCATAGGAGGGCGTCGGTCGAGGTCTTCGGTGTCGGTTGGGGGGGGGCATGTCAAAAGTTCGCCACAGAGCCCTGCCATTCCTAGTTACACCACTGCCTAGCATAAGCTTGATGGGACACATTGCACGACTGTGTGACAGGTGCAGCATTATGGTCGCCACAAGTGTCTTCATCCTAATTTTTTTTTTTCTATGTATTTGAAACAATTGATCATTATTATCCAGATGATCTGAATGCCCAGTTATGTGTCGCTCCAGGTTCTAACTCCATATCTATATTTCATTTTGCACAGATTGCAATACATAGGTTACATTTGATATATGGGCCAAGTTTCCATATCTGAAATCCATCTGCATAAATATTTACCCGATCAATATATACAGACATTCTGGCCGGGATTCACAGCATAGCAGGCGTGTGCCCCAGCTTATCATGTAACAGGTACGGCCGCAGCACGCACTTAGGTCAGGTGTCTGCGATTAAGATTCTGCAGACTATTGGCTTTCATAATTTAATATCCTAATTGGTCCTGACACTTGTTCCCTTCTAATGGGGTCACCATTAGTGCAACGTAGCGTTCCTTTGATCTCTCCCCAGCGCACACTACTGTATCTATGACCATATTCTATGCTGAGAATTTCGGGTTTAGGTCTCATATCTACATATTAAGTCTTTTTTTCCCCTGGAAATTGTGTGTGTTTTACTTTGCTCATAGAGCCGCTCCATGTTGAGAAAAAGGATTACAGAAATCTGATTAGGACTTAGCTGTGTGTGGAAGAAACTACCTCGGGAGAATGCGTTCCTTTCACGAAATGCCTACTTTAGACATTTCATTTCTCCTGGAGACCCTCAAGATGCTGTAATTTCCCCCAATACAAGGTAAGTGAGTCGTTATTTTATTGGGTTGTTGTGTCAGACGTGAAATCTTGATGTGTCTTGGCCATAAATATCACAATAACGTCTAGGCCTGAGGCTATTACTTGTACCGGGTACAGGAGACTGACAATGGAAGGAAGTCCATGAGCTTGGGACAGGAAGACATGCAGGGCTCTCCTCACACACCGTATGTTCTTGGGAGAAAATAACATGTATAAAATTTATATTTAGTTATTTCTCCTATTGAGATTCCAATAGATAAATATTGTATACATGAAGCAAAATGATGGAGAGAGAGACAGACGTTTGATAGATGAAATATAGATGCAAAAGATAGATACAGTCAGGGGGATAATAAGATGTTCTTGGGCCCCGATGCAAAACATGTAATAAGGGGTCCACTTAAAATGTGTTATCTATGAAGATGTTATCCTTGACAATGACGACTCCCTTACCTAGGACACATTATCTTTCATCAGTTTTCCATATTAACCATCATCTTTGAGAAGACCACCCCCATCCCCATACAAGACCACTTTTTTATGTGGTTCAGCGGTTGTGTTAAAGAGGTTTTATTGTAGATACATATGTTATAGATGCATACATGTAGATAGAGATAGATAGATAGATAGATAGATAGATAGATAGATAGATAGATAGATAGATAGATGATGGGCTCCATCTTGTATCATTTTATCACGGACCATCAAAATACAGGTCATGTCCTATTTCTGGCCGTTTTCACAGATCCTTTAATACACTGTAATGTTTGGGGATCCGTGAAAATGGGTGGCCCTCGGGTGGACGTTAGCCATGAAAAATTAATGTGAGAAAACAATCATTTCATGGCCCTTTCTATCCATAGTCGTGAATATAGAACAGTTGTAATATGTTTGGTCTGTCCACAAACCATTTGTGTACCATAGGTACTGCATGGGTCCATTCATACAAAATGGAAAAAGGAACCCATTGAAGTCATTGGGAGGCTTTTCTTCCACGTGGATTCTGATGCGGATTCAGCTTTAAAATCGGCACCAAAAAAATCAGTTTGAATGGACCCTATAAGTCCAAGGGCCATGCCATGACTCTGGTTGTGTATTTTACCAGCTCTGTAGCCCTGTACCCAATTGCATACTTTTTAGGGGAATTATTATAAAATTGGTTTCTTGATAAATTTGTAGAGTTTCAGATTCTGGGCCAGACTTTGAGATTCGGACCAGTGTGGTCACGTGTACATTGTGACGAGATGGTTGTACTAGCCATATAGACGTTTATTGAGAGCCGCTGACCACTGACTTGGACTCGCCCGGCTGTTTACAAGTGACAGCTATTTCTGATGGCATTCCTAGCATTCTATAAGAAGCATCCAGTGCAGAATGTTCTTAAACCTGTTAGTTTATTTCCAAAGCCACATATTTTTCCAGTCTGTGTCTTGTGATTTCTCAATGTTCTGCATTGATGAGAACAAATCTGGCTCTGACTGATCTGGGTGTCAAGTTTAGGACACCCTAGTCTGTGCTGTATACAGAATATTAAATAGCACAAACAGACTGGAAACCATCATTTTTTGCTAAAACAAAATTTGGTGCCACTTAAGACTGTCTAGTCTAATTTTGCACTAAATCTAAAACTTACACTAGCACTTGGGTTTCCTTCCTGTTGGTCCACAGGGGGACCTGAAAGACAGAAACCATGTCCACTTATAATAGTGGTTACACGTGGAGACCCCTGGGCCCCTTAGACTATAATGGGGTCCTCCGAGTTTCTGTCCGGTTACCGCTGATTTTATACCATATTATACTGAAAGCAATGGAAAGAAAAGTCCTCCTTGCATCATTCTCCAGTGCTAGTGTGAATCCATCCTTATACAGTATAGGACTCGTTCACATCTGCGCCCGGTCTCCGTTTTGCAAGTTTCCGTTTCCTGCCCAAAACTGGACAGGAGATGGAAACCTGCAGCCATTTTTTAAACCCATTCATTTGAATGGGTGTGGAAAGTGTCCGGCTGTGAGCGTTTTGTGCTCTCCGCGGCGAAACGATTTTTTTTTAATCAGACACAAAGTCTGACATGCAGGACTTTGTGTCTGGTTAAAAAAAAATGGTTTCACCGCGGAGAGGACAAAACGCTCACCAGCACTCACAGCCGGACACTGTCTGCCAGGTTTCCGTCTTCTGTCGGCAAAAGACGGAAACCTGAAAACAGAGTTCGGGCGCAAGTGTGAGCCCACCCATAGGGTGTATTTATGAAGATTGGCGTTATCAATGCCAGTATTTATACTCCGATCACCAGCGGAGGATGTGCTTCATATATGAGGCGTGCCCTTCACCAGACCGTCTGCATGGAGCAAAATGTACAACTGTTCATAGATGACATAAATAGAAAGGCACAATTTTGGCCAAAAACCTGTACACCTGAAAATTGGCATACAAGGCATAATAAATCTGCCTCTATTAGTTTATCTGCCCCATTTGAGCCATAAGGGGTTAATTTAGGCTTGGATTAAATTTCCCAGAGGTTTCATACTCTATGTATACTGAACATGGACAGGCACCATCTTGTATCCTCTATGTATACTGAACATGGACAGGCACCATCTTGTATCCTCTATATATACTGAACATGGACAGGCACCATCTTGTATCCTCTATGTATACTGAACATGGACAGACACCATCTTGTATCCTCTATGTATACTGAACATGGACAGCCACCATCTTGTATCCTCTATATATACTGAACATGGACAGCCACCATCTTGTATCCTCTATGTATACTGAACATGGACAGGCACCATCTTGTATCCTCTATGTATACTGAACATGGACAGCCACCATCTTGTATCCTCTATATATACTGAACATGGACAGGCACCATCTTGTATCCTCTATATATACTGAACATGGACAGGCACCACCTTGTATCCTCTATGTATACTGAACATGGACAGCCACCATCTTGTATCCTCTATGTATACTGAACATGGACAGGCACCACCTTGTATCCTCTATGTATACTGAACATGGACAGCCACCATCTTGTATCCTCTATATATACTGAACATGGACAGGCACCATCTTGTATCCTCTATGTATACTGAACATGGACAGCCACCATCTTGTATCCTCTCTGTATACTGAACATGGACAGACACCATCTTGTATCCTCTATGTATACTGAACATGGACAGGCACCATCTTGTATCCTCTATGTATACTGAACATGGACAGGCACCATCTTGTATCCTCTATGTATACTGAACATGGACAGACACCATCTTGTATCCTCTATGTATACTGAACATGGACAGACACCATCTTGTATCCTCTATGTATACTGAACATGGACAGCCACCATCTTGTATCCTCTATGTATACTGAACATGGACAGGCACCATCTTGTATCCTCTATATATACTGAACATGGACAGGCACCATCTTGTATCCTCTATGTATACTGAACATGGACAGGCACCACCTTGTATCCTCTATGTATACTGAACATGGACAGGCACCATCTTGTATCCTCTATGTATACTGAACATGGACAGGCACCATCTTGTATCCTCTATGTATACTGAACATGGACAGGCACCATCTTGTATCCTCTATATATACTGAACATGGACAGACACCATCTTGTATCCTCTATGTATACTGAACATGGACAGGCACCATCTTGTATCCTCTATGTATACTGAACATGGACAGGCACCATCTTGTATCCTCTATGTATACTGAACATGGACAGACACCATCTTGTATCCTCTATGTATACTGAACATGGACAGGCACCATCTTGTATCCTTTATGTATACTGAATATGGACAGGCACCATCTTGTATCCTCTATGTATACTGAACATGGACAGGCACCATCTTGTATCCTCTATATATACTGAACATGGACAGCCACCATCTTGTATCCTCTATGTATACTGAACATGGACAGGCACCATCTTGTATCCTCTATGTATACTGAATATGGACAGGCACCATCTTGTATCCTCTATGTATACTGAACATGGACAGGCACCATCTTGTATCCTCTATGTATACTGAACATGGACAGCCACCATCTTGTATCCTCTATGTATACTGAACATGGACAGGCACCATCTTGTATCCTCTATGTATACTGAACATGGACAGCCACCATCTTGTATCCTCTATATATACTGAACATGGACAGCCACCATCTTGTATCCTCTATATATACTGAACATGGACAGCCACCATCTTGTATCCTCTATATATACTGAACATGGACAGCCACCATCTTGTATCCTCTATATATACTGAACATGGACAGCCACCATCTTGTATCCTCTATGTATACTGAACATGGACAGGCACCATCTTGTATCCTCTATGTATACTGAACATGGACAGGCACCATCTTGTATCCTCTATGTATACTGAACATGGACAGACACCATCTTGTATCCTCTATATATACTGAACATGGACAGGCACCATCTTGTATCCTCTATGTATACTGAACATGAACAGGCACCATCTTGTATCCTCTATGTATACTGAACATGGACAGGCACCATCTTGTATCCTCTATATATACTGAACATGGACAGACACCATCTTGTATCCTCTATGTATACTGAACATGGACAGACACCATCTTGTATCCTCTATATATACTGAATATGGACAGCCACCATCTTGTATCCTCTATGTATACTGAACATGGACAGGCACCACCTTGTATCCTCTATGTATACTGAACATGGACAGGCACCATCTTGTATCCTCTATGTATACTGAACATGGACAGCCACCATCTTGTATCCTCTATGTATACTGAACATGGACAGGCACCATCTTGTATCCTCTATGTATACTGAATATGGACAGACACCATCTTGTATCCTCTATATATACTGAACATGGACAGGCACCATCTTGTATCCTCTCTGTATACTGAATATGGACAGCCACCATCTTGTATCCTCTATATATACTGAACATGGACAGCCACCATCTTGTATCCTCTATGTATACTGAATATGGACAGCCACCATCTTGTATCCTCTATATATACTGAACATGGACAGCCACCATCTTGTATCCTCTATGTATACTGAATATGGACAGCCACCATCTTGTATCCTCTATATATACTGAACATGGACAGCCACCATCTTGTATCCTCTATGTATACTGAATATGGACAGGCACCATCTTGTATCCTCTATGTATACTGAACATGGACAGCCACCATCTTGTATCCTCTATGTATACTGAATATGGACAGGCACCATCTTGTATCCTCTATATATACTGAACATGGACAGCCACCATCTTGTATCCTCTATGTATACTGAACATGGACAGGCACCATCTTGTATCCTCTATGTATACTGAACATGGACAGGCACCATCTTGTATCCTCTATGTATACTGAACATGGACAGACACCATCTTGTATCCTCTATATATACTGAACATGGACAGGCACCATCTTGTATCCTCTATGTATACTGAACATGAACAGGCACCATCTTGTATCCTCTATGTATACTGAACATGGACAGGCACCATCTTGTATCCTCTATATATACTGAACATGGACAGACACCATCTTGTATCCTCTATGTATACTGAACATGGACAGACACCATCTTGTATCCTCTATATATACTGAATATGGACAGCCACCATCTTGTATCCTCTATGTATACTGAACATGGACAGGCACCACCTTGTATCCTCTATGTATACTGAACATGGACAGCCACCATCTTGTATCCTCTATGTATACTGAACATGGACAGGCACCATCTTGTATCCTCTATGTATACTGAATATGGACAGACACCATCTTGTATCCTCTATATATACTGAACATGGACAGGCACCATCTTGTATCCTCTCTGTATACTGAATATGGACAGCCACCATCTTGTATCCTCTATATATACTGAACATGGACAGCCACCATCTTGTATCCTCTATGTATACTGAATATGGACAGCCACCATCTTGTATCCTCTATATATACTGAACATGGACAGCCACCATCTTGTATCCTCTATGTATACTGAATATGGACAGCCACCATCTTGTATCCTCTATATATACTGAACATGGACAGCCACCATCTTGTATCCTCTATGTATACTGAATATGGACAGCCACCATCTTGTTACTATGATAAAGGGCCTCATAGTAAAACCGCCTTTGTCTCCCATAGCAACCAATCAGAACTCTGTTTTCATTTTCTAAATTGTTCTGATTGGTTGCTATGGGTAACAGGACAGTTTGGTTGTAAGGGGAGATTTATGTATATCCCAGCCAATCACAGCTCAGCTTTCATTTTTCCACAGCAGTTTAAGAAATGAAAGCTGAGTTCTGATTGGTTGTTATAGACAACAATATTTTATCATTACACATGTAGGATATATCATCTCCCTGTAAAAACTGCCCCTAGTGGCAGATGACGGACTCCAAAGTCTGCTCCGAATGAGACTGTCTTCTGCTGCACTTTCAGGGCCTACTGCGGGCTCCTCTGTTATTATGACGGGCCAATACAATCCTGAGTTAAACGTTCAAATACAATTAATGATCGTCTCTGAGATGATCCGTTCAGTCCTGACCTCTGAATTTAAGGGGTTAAATGAGATTTTTTTAAAAACGGTCTGTCTGTTCAAGAAACGGCACCACTCTTGTCAATGGCTGTGCCTGGTACTGCAGGCGGCTCAGCTACAATACCAGTATACAATAAGAGAACTGTTTCATTACATAGTGGGGATATTTATGAAGACTGGCATATCCAACGTCAGTCTTTACATTCCCTGAGGCCTGAAGAAGAGCACTTTTTCGAGGAGGCGTACACCTCTTCATACATATAATGGCTCTTTTTCCAGGCTGCGATTTCACTAATCTTTTGTAAAGCGGCGTAAATAATGATAAATGTGGCGCGACCCCCACCCCACTATGATGAAAGTGGCATGGGAGGCGCTATTATTGTAAAAGTCACAAACCAGAGACTTATCACTTTTATTGCACCAGATTCCCGGTGAAAATTAATAATAAATTTTCCCCCATTATTTTTTTTGCTTTGGGCAATACGAAAATGAGATTATTCCAGAAAAAGGTTCTGGGAAACCCGCAAAATAATGATAATTGGCGACTAAAACCTATGTTGTCTAGGAATGAGCGCTCAGCACTGTCACATTGTACAAGAAATGAAGAGTTACCTGGAAATGTAGGTCAGCGCTGCGAATAGATGCATCAGCAACACATCATCCGACTGTATAATATAATCTCATTACACCAGATTATTCTATATAATACCCTGAATTGTTAGTCCTTGCCGATGCTGCTCCTTGTTCAGTGTTATACTGCAGGTACTGGGACGTGTATGCGCCCACAGGAGATCGAAATAGAGATCTTTGTTGTTTTTCTAACTTCATGGTAGTAGTCTGTATACATGGACATGGACACTACTATGCAATGCCTGTTGGAGGATTTATCATCTTTCATTGGGAAGAATATGCTGCATGCACTCTTATTCCAGTCCATTGGTTGCGGTGGAAAACTCAGATGTGAACAAACCCTTTGGCTAAGGCCCCACGTAGCGAGTCACAGCGAAAAAACGCTGAGGGGAAAAACGCATTGTAAACACAGTGCAGTTTTTCCTGCAGCGTTTTTCACAGAAAGTCTGCAGAGTTTTCCTTTGTGGACTTTCTGCTTCCATTATACCTATAGGGAAACTGCCCATGTTTCTGTAGGTATAATTGACATGCTGTGATTTCCAAAAACGTGATGATTTTGGAAATTGCAGCATTTCTGCTGCCCCTATTTTTCTGCAATGTGTGGATGGAATTTGCTAAATTCGCCACTTTGCAGGGACTGTAACCGTGTTTCTGCCGCAACCAAACCGCAGTGTTAGCTACACATGGGGACCTGGGGTTTGGGTTTTTTTTTTAGGATTGGTCTTGAATATCTCATTGGTAAGGGACCTACAGCCACCTCTGCATGGATCAACTAGTTGGGATGGCATTGGATCCCTGCACTACACAGTACACAGAGCCAGAATAAGACAACTCCGTGCCCTGAATAGTGGCAAGGGGCCATTACTGCAGCTCTATTCCCACTGACCTTAATGGGAGCTGGGCTGCAGTAATTGTACTGGGCCACTATATAGGTACTGGAGCTATCTGTTTATGACTCTATACACCTTATAGTACGGACAGTGGGCACAGAACACAACAGTTTATCCATATCAGCCCTCCACTATGGAGAGGCCATAAAAAAATCCCTTTGATCTCTTGTTTATAGAATAATCCTGCACTCACATATCTGTAAGAAAAGGTATCAGAAGTGGTTTAAACCCCAAGATTTTAACCTGTGTTACTCTGACCTTATACTCATAGGTACAGTATAGAGCATGATCATAGCCTTGAGGGTATTTGGTATAATTTATTTGAGTAGGGGGGAATTAATCTACAGGTTCCTTCTGTATAGGCCTCATGGACTTCATAACCAATGATAGGATATCTGGGTTTAAAGTCATGAGAAGTATAGTGTGTACATCTCAAAATAATCATGGCACATGATTACATGCATAAAATTGGCATAAATGCAATGATAAAGTCTCCAATGTCTTTGCTGGTTGGTCAGCTGTAGAGGTGTCCAGGGGTAAGGGTAACCCATGCAATACAGTACCATGTACCCCTCATGCACCCTCTATAACTACTGCTCTGTTAGCACGTACTCCCTAGGACAGGGGTACACAATGGGTGGACCACAACTGCAAGCAGCTAGACCCCTACCTCCTTGCAGCTGCATACTGACTGTGGCCTATTGACAGACTGATCTCCCAACCGCCATCCCTTGTCCACTGATGTATTACAATAGAGGCAGCATGGGTCGTCCATCTGTCATAGATGAATTATGCGCTGCTGGCAGTATTATGTTTTTGACCAACTCATTCTTTCACTATATTCCCAAAATCTCTGTGTACAGCAAAACCCTTATCCCCCTGTATTCCTCCTGCTGGATGTGTTTGCACATTCTTGGGTGCAATAAGGAGCTCAGCTCTTGGCACCGCTTATTGGTTTAATACAAAACTATTTGCAGTCTTTGCATTCTCAGCGGCCTCCTCCTTCAAAATTATGCAAGTGTTTCTTCACTAAACTTGTCAAAAGAAGGTAGGCAGCGTATCTCTGCTGACTAAAACATACTCCTCAGTATAAACAAAACCTCCCAAGGATTTCCAAACCACTTCTTATTCTTGTGATAAAGATTACATATATTAAGACATAAGTGAAATGTCTGGCAAGGCTGCTCTCATGTCAGCTTTTTCCGCTCAGGTTTAATGGAAAGTTATAATGGAAAGTTACATTTTGGATTGTTTTTTAAAAATAAATACAAACACACAAAGTTACGTTAACTTTTTAAAGATACAGTACAGCAAAAAACAAAACACACCCTTCAAACCCCGCACCCCTCACTGGATTGTCACAGTCTACACCTCTTTTTACCATCTTGAAGTCACCTCTCTTGATCAGCACTCCATATTGACTTAGTGCTCTGGTATCAATCCATGATGTCTCAGCAAAACATTGCATCAGCTAGAGACAGTGCCATCTTTGCCTGCTGGGGGAATGATCAATCCTTTTCTCTATATTCTTCTCATCCATTTGTATACAGTCACGGGACACTGCATTGTCATTATAACTGTGTGAAAGGAACCCTTAGATGGCAGCAGTGGCTGTTATACGGCAGCAGAAAATGAAAAGAATTTTCTCTTCATTTTCCACTGTGTGATCCTAGCCTTATGCTTCCTACTTAAGGTTAAGGCCCCACGATGCGAAACGCAGCTTTTTTTGTTGCAGATTTTGTTGCGTTTTTTTTGAGCCAAAGCCAGGAATGGATAAAGTAGAAGGTAGAAGTGTAAGAGCTTCCTATACATTACTCTTTCCTTTTGTGAACACTTCTGGCTTTGGCTCAAAAAACTGCAGCAAAATCTGCAACAAAAGAAGCTGCTTTTCCGCAACGTGGGGCCTTAGCCTTATAGTCTCTTACGCTAGGTTCACACCAGCTTTTGTGTCTCAGCATGAGACTTCATCCTCCATTCCACTTACAATAGGTGGAGAGAAAATTACTGCAAGCAGGGCTTTTCTCCCCGTATTTTTATTCGAAAACTGGGTGGACCCCATAGTCTATGGGTTTCCAGGTGTAAGCGCTTTTTAGGCCGGGGCCCCACGGAATGTAAACACCACAATTTGCCCGCAGCAGAAATTTGTGGGCAAAATCGCTGTGTTTTATAGTAAGGGCACAGTGGATGAGATTCTAGCAAATCCCATGCCCACTTTGTGGCAAAAACCGCCATGTGGACATCCCAAATCTGGAAATCGCAGCAATTATACTTACAGAAACACCAGCCGTTTCCTCATAGGTATAATTGTAACGAAAAGTCTGCGGAGGAAAATTCCACGAACTTTCTGTTTAAAGCGCTGTGGTAAGAAGAATGGAAATCCGAGTGCTAGTGTGAACCTAGCCTTAACTGCACCCTGTAAAATCAATTGATTTATATGGCAAAACTGAAAACTTATTTTGGATTTAGACTCTTAATCCACTAGTTAATCCATTAACTCTTTGTAGACAAATAAAAATTGAACATTTTTAAAGATATAAATACCGTATGTACTCCAGTATAAGTCGAGGTTTTCAGCACATTTTTTGTCCTGAAAAAGTCCCCTTCTGCTTATACTTGAGTCAGGGAGGGAAGGAGTTAAAGCACACAACCCCATAAACTATTATGGGGTCCATGTGCTTGCCACGGGCAGTGCGCGGCAAGCACATGGACCCCATTATCGTCTATGGGGTCCATGTGCTTTAACCCCTTCCCGACATCCAAAGCTACGGGGTGTTTACTGTTTTACACAGTAAACACCCAGCATTAATGCCCCCGGTCAGTGCTCGCATCAATCGGGGGCATTAACCCCTCCGGCACCTCAGTCAAAGCTGACTGAGGCACCATTTTCTCGGTGGTGCATGGGCGCCACCATTTTGCCGATAATCGCCAGCGCCTGGAACAAGCTCCAGGGCCGATGTCACGTTGGCATGACAGGGGAGCCTTGTAAAGGCTTCCCGGCCTGTCTGCAGTGCTTTTCTTTTGCAGGCTGCTCTATGCAGCCTGAAAAAGAAATGTCTATTTTATACAATGTATTACAATGCATTAGCATTGTAATGCATTGCATTAGTGATCAGACCCCCTAGGGTCTAACAAGTGCAAAAAAAATTTTTTAAAAATACAAAAAAAATTTAAGAATTCTGCAATATATATTACTGCTCACTATAATGTTTTGTCTTCTGTTTTAGCCTTTAGAGGACCATATACAGAAGGATGAGGTTCAGTGCCAAGGTTAAGCTGTTATTATGGAAGAACTGGACCCTCCGGAAAAGGCAGAAGGTACTGTAAGATTATAGAATATTACTAATATTAAAGAAATCACTATAATGCTACAACAATTGGACGTCCAATGGACCCATGTACAGTCAGCAGGGTCTCTAGGACTCCATTAGTGACTGTTATTATCAGGGTGCATTGTTGTCCATCAATATCACACAAGTCACAACGTATTGATGGGGAAATGATGGCGAGTACGATCATATCTAGATGGTACAATAGAAGTAACTTTTTCCTGAAAAGTCTGTTTGTTTGTTTTTATAAATATGCAAATTAGGCTCAAGTCTCATTTACATACCGGAGCCTCAGGTTTTCAAACCTGACTACAAACCCTTGGAGACTCCGGCACGCCCTTAGCCTTACTTGCATATATATATAAAAACTGGGGATTTTTTTCATAGAAATGGCGAATCTAATGGACCTTTTGGAGGGGTTATATTGGTATATGGCTATTAATCCCAGATTATGCCCTTAGGTTTCTTTGAAAACCAGGTATTACTGTATAGGGAGTGACCTTCTTATAGGTGATGTTAGAGAAAATTCCTCTTTTTCACCATTGAGGATTTATCTTGTGCATACAGTAAGTAGCCAAACACTTAGAACTCCATTGACACAATATGGAGACGTGATGCATTCTGAGCGTTACTTGGCTGCTTGTTACGCTAGTAGATAATCCCTTTAATAATAGTAATACCTTTATAAATGCAGACAAAGTGTTTGGACAAGTGGAGTGTAAATGTCACAGTATAACCTGACACCAGCGATACATCAGGGGAACTGTGAGAATCAACTACAGCCATCTCTCAGCGCAGGCAGCTTGTGCTAGGCGTGGTGCACAAACCTGTCTCAGGTGAAAACTGTTGGCAGATTTATCCTCAGGTCACAGCTGTAAAACTGAAGTAAGAGGGTCCTGTAAGGCCCCGTTCCCACGGAGCTAACGCGACGCTCATTCTGACACATAAACACGTGACAGAGTGAGGCGCTTCAAAACAGATCCCATTGACTTCAATGGGTGCCAGCTTACGCGCACTACACATTGAAATCAATGGGTTTAATAGCCTCCCATTGATTTCAATGTGTAGCCTGCGTAAGCCGGCACCCATTGAAGTCAATGGGATCTGTTTTGAAGCGCCTCACTCTGACACGTGCTTACGTGTCAGAATGAGCGGCGCGTTACTCTGTGAGAACGGGGCCTAACATTGCAGTCTTCAAAATCAGCACGAGTCTTAAGGATGAGACCCCTTATGGCAGAAAAGCTGCTCTTTTTTTGAGCCATAGCCAGGAGTGGATTGAACAGAAGGGAGAAGTATAAGAACATCTTTCCCACAGCGCTTTTTGGCTGCAGGACGTCCCGTGAGGCCTTAACCTAATGGGGTTTTCTGGACTAAAAATGTTGACTTATCCTAAAGATGGGCCATTAATATCATATCAGTGGATAGATCAGCTGATCAGAGAATGGAGCAGAAAGCAGACAGCTCTGTAACCCCCACTGATCTGATATAAGTAGCCTATAACTGTCACCATAGATAAGTACCCCTGTACCCCCACCTCCATAGATCTCCTCCATTCTATCTGTATTTCTATACTTGCTTTAATGTGTTATACGATGTAGTTGCTGTTTTTATTCATTTTGATCCTAAATGTAACCTTCTCTCTCTGACAGCTTCGCTTTTTTGTGGAAATTTTCTGGCCTTTATCATTGATTCTTGTCCTGGTGTGGCTGAGAAATGCAAACCCATTGTACGGCCAACATGAATGTAAGGAATCTCTAGTGTTTCTTTCTTGACTTTCTCGAAAATTTCCATAGATTTTGTACTGCACAAAACAACAGGTTATGAAAACTTCAGTAATATGTGTAAAATGAAGAACTTTGATGCATTTTTGATAACGCCACTTTTCCGCTGCAAATGTTTTTTTTACAGCAATTGGAAGTAGCCAGAACCCCATCCACTTCACAAGTAATGTAAAATGCTGTGGGTTCACAAATAGCATTGAAATGAAAATAGATAGGTCATCAGTGTATGATCTGTAGGGGTCTGACACTCAGTCCTGCACAGATCAGCTGTCCTAGCAGTCTCCGGGTGTCGGAAGCTTCTAGTAGATGGGCGACGCTTACAGCATCACTCCTATTCTAGTAATAGGAGTGACACTATGGTTCACCGTAACCCCTACAGATCACACACTGACTACATATCCTGTGGATAGATCATTAGTATGAAAATTCAACATGGGGACGGAAAACGCCTTTAAATCTACAAAATACAGTTTGCTTCTAGTTAACCAGAAATATTCCAAAGCCACATGAAAAAATAAAAATCTGTGTGCAATTTCTAGAAAATAATGAATGGATAGGTTAAAGTGAAGCTCTGGTTTACAGAATATATCGTTTTCTTACAGGGTTGTTCAGAGTTTGGTTTTAATGGCCTATCCTTGTAATAGGTCTATATAGTGATCCAGTGGTATTATATGGTGCTATATAGTGATCCAGTGGTATTATATGGTGCTATATAGTGATCCAGTGGTATTATATGGTGCTATATAGTGATCCAGTGGTATTACTGCATCTCAGCTCCCAGCTCCGTAGGGATCCAATGCAGCCCCAGACAGCTGGTCTGTGTGTGGGCTGTCTGTTGGCCCCCTACTGATCAGATAACCATTTTAAGGGAAACCTGTCTCTGGTCTGAAGGTAACAGAGGAAGTGGAGCTGAGCAGATTGGTATGAGGGCTCATTCACATCTGCACCCCAGGTCTCCGTTATGCCCGAAACTGGGCAGGAAACATAAACCTGCAGTCATTTTTCAAACCCATTCAAATGAATGGGTTTAGAAAAGTGTCCGGCCATGAGCGCCGGTGAGTGTTTTATGCTCTCCACAGCGAAACCGTTTTTTTTTTTAACCGGACACAAAGTCGGACATGCAGGACTTTGTGTCCGGTTTAGAAAAAAACGGTTTCGCCGCGGAGAGCACAAAACACTCACCAACGCTCACGGCTGGACATGGTCTGACATGTTTCCGTCTTCTGTCTACAGAAGATGGAAACCTGAGAACAGAGACCCAAACGCTAGTGTGAACCCAGGGTAACTTGTATTACCTTCATTTAAATCCCTCCTCTCTATTTTGCTTGGGAGTCCAGTGGGTGGTCTTATCAGTGATTGTCATTGTTTCCTGTATGATTGTAATAGTTGTCAATCACTAAGAAGGACCACCCACATGACTCCTAAGCAGAAGCATAACTTGAAGCTCCTGGGCCCTAATGCAAAATTTGTAACAGGGTTCCTACTTGCCCTGTACTGTCTATAATACTGGTGTCCTGTTATGTTGTAGAAGGGCCTTTGGGCATCCTCGAATTCCAGGGCTGGGTAGCATCCCCTATAGCTGCGCCCCATTGTATTTGCAGACTACTGTAACAATCTGCTGAATCCCTGACCGGCTAAACGGGAATATTTCTGGAAAAATCATAATATTATTGCTATGAAAACATGTTTGGCGGTGTCTATAACATCGAGCAATTCCAGGATATATTTCCACAGGGAGAACATTTTGTAAACCAGCATCAATGACTCTTCAATAATCGGTCCACGGCATTAATGTATACTTAGCGTATTACGTACGTTGTAAATATTTCCACCATTTTGCGCCTTGCAGCATTCATTTAGCCTGAGGATATTAAAGCGACAGCTGTTTATATATTTGCTTGAAAAATGTCCCACCTTATCAGGAATCTGAAAGTTTCCACCGGTCATGGTAGAGAATAAGACGTCAGGATGTGCCCCTCAGTTGCATGGGTTTAAGATATGCATACCATCAGGCAGATAAAGTCCAGACACAAGCAAAAAAAAAAAAAACTGAAAAAAAAAACCTCTTCAAATAACCTAAAAGGAATGTAGCACATAGACATCTGATGTTTTGACAAGTGCTGTTTTATACACCAAAGCTAAATTTTTATTCTTTCCCCTGTTTTTATCCATTTACACAGGCCATTTTCCAAACAAGGCGATGCCATCGGCAGGGGTGTTGCCGTGGTTACATGGAATTTTTTGCAATTCCAACAACCCTTGTTTTCGGAGTCCCACACGTGGAGAGTCGCCTGGCGTGGTATCAAACTACAACAATTCCATGTAAGCAGTCATGCCTATGTTAAGCGATTAGCCTGGATGGTAACATGTTCACATTCTCGGGGTATGTTTTTGACACGTTGACACTATATGTCTTCTTCGCATGGTGGAAAAAGTTCATTCACGGGTGAAAAACTCCCCGACATTCTTTACAAATATTACAGAATATGGTAAATGGCAAATACAGGGAGTTACCATCATTGTACAATCATGTATATGTGCGTGTGGGGCATTGTTGGAATGTATTGATCTTATCTCTATTGGACTCGATGGGAATCTCCAAAAACAGTAAGTCAATACATTACTTTGACTGTAGTTTTGTAATTTTGTGGTTTTTTTCCAGCAGCTCCCCAAAAAGTAACCGTATAGCACATGCATATTATTCAATTCTATACATTAAAGACTTAATGTGGTAGTCCGCATGCCCTGAAATCCTTGTGGACCCTCACTTTGACTTCTGGTTGTAAGGCAGGGACTCAGTGTACGCACAAAAACTACTTTGCTTTCCACTCTTTTACCCATAGTGCCCTTTGTCTCCCTGTATCGTTCATGGTGGCACATCAACAATCACATGACTACAAGGGGCTGGTAATTTTACTGTGTTCAAGGCCCAAGGTCATGTTATTGATGTCCTGCCAAAAGAATAGGGAGGGGGAGGCAAGCCTCATGTGACACTGTGTCTATACGACCATGTCAGGACAGATCTATGTATCTTTCACAGTACAGCTAAATCAGTAAGGTTTGTGATACACACGGCTGAATGCAGATGAGTTGAAACCAGGACATACCTCCTGCCAACCGGGACTGCAGGACAGGGCCCCGAATCTGGGAATGTCCCGCAGAATCGGGGACAGTTGGGAGGTATGGCCTTAGTAATAGTCAAAGTGACAGCAACAGATGTAACGATAGGTCAAAGGATGGTAATGAACCAGATAGATGGTGTGACTCTTACACTCCAATGCACTGTATTATCTATGAATTATCTGTTCTATCTCAGTCTTACTCATTGAGACCTAATCTCTCCAATCTCTCCCCACAAAGTGGATTCCTTTCCCCCTAACTTGGACATTTTATACTGCCTATAAGTCATCAGTGACCTATAGGTCTAGGGTTCCCTGTCATGAAGGTTTATCAGAACGGGCTCTCATACAGGCTAGCAGAAATCGCATAAAAAAATTATGACTGCTGGAATGCAAAAAAATGACGACATTGGGCCTGGACCGAAAGGGGATAAAGAGGAAATAAATCTTGAAACAATTGTCAGACTTTAACAGGGTTTGATCAACAGAGAACCAAGAGACATTCAGGGGTGTAACTATACGGGGTGGAGGGACAGCAATCACAACTAGGCCTTGAAGCCTGAAGTCGGCCTTGACTTGATTTTTTAAAGTGGATGTACATCATTGGACTATATAAGGGAAGACATTGACCTTATCATAACTGGTACAACTGCTGAAACTTTGGCAGGTAGCAAATTTGTGACAATGACGGAGACCATTTTCCTATTATCAACCAATATTATAGCATGTATACTTTACATCACAGGGAAGTTTTGTGTAAGGGGGGCGTTCACACTACCGTCAGTGTCCGACAGGTAGTGTCCGCTCAAAATCTGTCACGGACATTAGGAGCGGACACTAGCTGTGTCCGTGACACTTGTCATTTATTTCAATGGGCATCGGGTGCGTTCTTTTGCACTCCGTGCCCGTCCTTCCCTATCCGCAAGTAAAGATGTCCGACTTCTCAAGCGGACAGAAAAACCCTGCATGGGCACGGAGTGCAAAAGAACGCACCCGATGCCCATTGAAATAAATGACAAGTGTCACGGACACAGCTAGTGTCCGCTCCTAATGTCCGTGACAGATTTTGAGCGGACACTAGGAGCGGACACTACCTGTCAGACACCGACGGTAGTGTGAACGCTCCCTTAATAGTAGAAGATTTTGATGCCTATGCCTGTCTAAACTCAACACAACCTTGTTCTTGTAACAATACTATAGTGTATTTATTGGAATTAGCAGGTCCATGTCATGCACCTAAAGGCTAGGGCTATATAGCAACATTGGTCGCAACTCCCTTTAAAAGACCAAAGGTCCCTGTGTTGTACTACGTCACCTTCACTAATGTAAGTGAATTGAGTGGCATTGTGACCCCATTAGTGAGTGATCCAGGTAACGTTCATCACGACCCTAGGAGCTTCATTATAGGTGTGCCCCTCGGCGGGTCGCATGTGGCCCATGGGCCATAGTTTAAAGCCCCCTGCTCTAACCTAACAGGACTATTCTAGACATAATTCAGTACCAAAGGCTTTGCCGTATTTGAGGTCACCAAATGACAGGACATAGACCTTCTAACTGCGAAACTGGACAATTAGGAAAGTGTCAGATAGCAGGTACAGGCCAAAGTATATTTTTAGATGTGGCCTTTTTGGTCATTGCAGACAAAAGCCTCATTGTGTGCAAAGCCCGGATGTTACAGGATATGTAACAGGGGTGATAAGAAAGTAGGTGCTATGGTATCAGTCATGGGCCTGGTTGCCACAGCTTTGCAAGAAACCTTTGTATGAAGCCTTTGTTATTACAGAAGTTCTTTACTGATATCTTGAAGATACTGGACAGCAAATGTGCACGGACTCAAGATGTATCATGGTGACTTTTAGCAAAGGATATGCATTAACACCAAGTATTTCATGGTGGAGACACTCGATATCCTTTATCATAAGGAATGAATCCTATTGACTTCAAGACAGCTTCCCCCCCCCCCCCCCCTCAATGTTTTCTTAGACCTCAGCATGCCAAGCACCCACTGAATTCCGTATTACTTAATTAAATGGTCTGGATTTCCTTGTCAATATCCTAATGATCGTTCAAGCAGATCATTGGAAACAAGGAAGTATTAGGTTACTACAACTATGTTTTAGATATGTTGTAAATGTTTGACAATGATGGGACTTGTTTCAGGGTGAAATTAAAACTTTGGAAACCTTACATTGTCAAAGATGGCACCTCTTTCTCTTAATGGATCTCTCTATTTAGACTGTACGCTTCTAGATTAAATCTTTTCATGGTAGCTTCATTTTTCTGTGTCTGGTTTGATCGGTCACCCTTGCTCTGATATGAACAATGCTTAGGGTATACCCTATATATATGCAGAGATGTATCTACTATAAGGTTTCATTATAGGCTTCAAACTGAAGCTGCCATCACAATATAGGAGAACAGACATGGAATTTAGGCAGAATTTTAGTTCAAATGATACTTAAAGGGATTCTATCATTAAAACTTAATTTTTTCTCACTACCACGTAGGAATAGCCTTAAGAAAAGCTATTCGTCTCCTACCTTTAGATATCTTCTCTGCGCCGCCGTTCGGTATATAATCCGGTTTTCGTCGGTACGTGAATGAGCTCTCTCGCAGCATTGGGAGCGGGCCCCAGCACTCAAACAGCACTGGGGGCATCCCCAATGCTGCGAGAGAACTCTCCAGCGCCGCCTCCATCTTCTTCAGTAACGGGTCGTCTTCACATCTTCTTCCAGGGGTTGGCTTCAAACTTTTAGGCTTCAGGCCTACTGCACATGCCCACCGGCCACAAGAAAATGGCCTCTTACACAGCATTGTAAGCGGCCATTTTCTTGTGGCCGTCAGGCATGCTCAGTCGGCTGCCCGAGGCCTAGAAATTTGAAGCCACCGCCGGATGACGACACGATGAAGACCCATTCCTTAAGAAGACAGAGGCAGCGCTGGAGATTTCTCTCACAGCATTGGGGACGCCCCCAGTGCTGTTTGAGCACTGGGGACCACCCCCAGTGCTGCGAGATAGCTCATTTACATACCGATGAAAACCGGATTATATCCTGAATGGTGGCGCAGAGAAGACAACTAAAGGTAGGAGACGAATAGCTTTTCTTAAGGCTATTCCTACGTGGTAGTGAGAACAAAATAAGTTTTAATGATAGAATCCCTTTAATAAAACTAATCATTATGTATATTTTGTAGCTTTCATGTAAAATTGATGATTGCCTTTGTTGAAAAGATTAGAAACCTGTGCATAGTGTATAATCCAAGTAACCTTGTGCTGGCATCTGTTAATCTACAATAATCCTGATATATTTCATGAGAACGGCTCAGGCCCCTGAAGTTTTATCAGTTCGCAGGTCTAGTATTTTCTGTAACAAGTAACCATTTGTTCTTTGCTTCCTCTAAGCCTTGCAAGAGCTTATAAAGATGCCCAAGATGTACTTTTGGAGAAGCCTGAAATAGAGCATCTTAGCCGGATCTGGAAGGAACTGTATACTATATCCA
This sequence comes from Leptodactylus fuscus, assembly GCF_031893055.1. Lineage (NCBI taxonomy): Eukaryota > Metazoa > Chordata > Amphibia > Anura > Leptodactylidae > Leptodactylus > Leptodactylus fuscus. The sequence goes on along the minus strand of NC_134273.1, from coordinate 71,231,348 downwards.
ATTTTATGGATATCATTCGGACTAACCCTGGAAAAGTTTATGGTAATTTCAAAGTCACTGAACTGTTCACTTAGAATTAGAGTTTATCATCCTGGCAAATATAGAAGACTAAATTATAAGGTTTGACTTTTTAGGTTGTAAATTGCAGAGCAAAAAAACATACAAAGGAAACCAATGGCAAACTCAGTTCATAAGACGGTATGGTATTAGATGTAGGCAGATGGTCTCAGTAGTTATCCCCAAGTTACCTCTCCACTCATTAATAGATAATGACTGCACTTAATTAAATGACCTAGTATTGTGGTAATAATAATATGTATCCCAAAATCATCCTCTTACTTGTCTATGTTTCCTGAAATTAATTCAAAGAGAAATTGTTGGCACCACCCTAAAGCTATGGTCATATAATGCTATTGGGATTAGGGGATTCTGTCCCCCATTCCACGCTATTTGGGTCCCCAAGGGGAACTGAAGAACGGAAACCCCAAAGCTTGTATGGGCCTAATGTAAATCATCCCCCAACTGTCCATGAATAATGAGTAGCACATGGTTCATAGAGTTACAGTATATCCTAATCCATGACAAAGATGTACAACCAAAGATACCAGACCACCCCTTAGCACAGCCTTCTGAATTTTGAGCAGTGCTCTGTATAATTAAAAAGACAGGGTATCCTTCAGCAGAACTCACCACCCTTCAGCAGACCGCATCAACAGACCCCAGAACCCTTCAGTGGTCCCTAATGCCCTTTAACAAACCCCCAACACCCTTTAACAGACACCAGCAAACTTTGACCGACCCTGGCATTTTTAAACAGACCCTAGAGCACTTCAGTAGACCACAGCACCCTTCAACAGACCACAACAACCTAGGGCTAACCCTAGCATACCTTCAACAGGCCCCAGGACCCTACTGCAGATCCAAGTGTCCATCAGCTGATCCCTAACACCCTTCAACAGCCTCCAGCAATCTTTGACAGACTTCAACACGCTTTAGCAGTGCCTAAGTGCCTCAGTGCCTTTCAGTAGACTCCTGCACACTTCAAAATAATAGACTCCTGCACGCTTCAACATAGTAGACTCCTGCACTCTTCAACATAAACTCCTGTAAGCTTCAACATAGTAGACTCCTGTATGCTTCAACATAGTAGACTCTTGCATTTTTCAACATAGTAGACTCTTGCATGCTTCAACATAGTAGACTCCTGTATGCTTCAGCATAGTAGACTCCTGCACGCTTCAACATAGTAAACTCCTGCATGCTTCAACATAGTAGACTCCTGCACGCTTCAACATAATAGACTCCTGTATGCTTGAGCATAGTAGACTCCTGCACGCTTCAACATAGTAAACTCCTGCATGCTTCAACATAGTAGACTCCTGCACGCTTCAACATAGCAGACTCCTACAAGCTTCAACATAGTAGACTCCTGCACTCTTCAACATAGACTCCTGCACGCTTCAACATAGTAGACTCCTACATGCTTCAACATAGTAGACTCCTGCACGCTTCAACATAGCAGACTCCTGCATGCTTCAACATAGTAGACTCCTACAAACTTCAATATAGTAGACTCTTGCATGCTTCAACATACTAGACTCCTGTGCGCTTCAACATAGTAGACTCTTGCACTCTTCAACATAAACTCCTGTAAGCTTCAACATAGTAGACTCCTGTATGCTTCAACATAGTAGACTCTTGCATTTTTCAACATAGTAGACTCTTGCATGCTTCAATATAGTAGACTCCTGTATGCTTCAGCATAGTAGACTCCTGCACGCTTCAACATAGTAAACTCCTGCATGCTTCAACATAGTAGACTCCTGCACGCTTCAACATAATAGACTCCTGTATGCTTGAGCATAGTAGACTCCTGCACGCTTCAACATAGTAAACTCCTGCATGCTTCAACATAGTAGACTCCTGCACGCTTCAACATAGCAGACTCCTACAAGCTTCAACATAGTAAACTCCTGCATGCTTCAACATAGTAGACTCCTGCACGCTTCAACATAATAGACTCCTGTATGCTTGAGCATAGTAGACTCCTGCACGCTTCAACATAGTAAACTCCTGCATGCTTCAACATAGTAGACTCCTGCACGCTTCAACATAGCAGACTCCTACAAGCTTCAACATAGTAGACTCCTGCACTCTTCAACATAGACTCCTGCACGCTTCAACATAGTAGACTCCTACATGCTTCAACATAGTAGACTCCTGCACGCTTCAACATAGCAGACTCCTGCATGCTTCAACATAGTAGACTCCTGCATGCTTCAACATAGTAGACTCCTACAAACTTCAATATAGTAGACTCTTGCATGCTTCAACATACTAGACTCCTGTGCGCTTCAACATAGTAGACTCTTGCATGCTTCAACATAGTAGACTCCTGCATGCTTCAACATAGTAGACTCCTGCACGCTTCAACATAGTAAACTCCTGCATGCTTCAACATAGTAGACTCCTGCACGCTTCAACATAATAGACTCCTGTATGCTTGAGCATAGTAGACTCCTGCACGCTTCAACATAGTAAACTCCTGCATGCTTCAACATAGTAGACTCCTGCACGCTTCAACATAGCAGACTCCTACAAGCTTCAACATAGTAGACTCCTGCACGCTTCAACATAGTAGACTCCTACATGCTTCAACATAGTAGACTCCTGCACGCTTCAACATAGCAGACTCCTGCATGCTTCAACATAGTAGACTCCTGCATGCTTCAACATAGTAGACTCCTACAAACTTCAATATAGTAGACTCTTGCATGCTTCAACATACTAGACTCCTGTGCGCTTCAACATAGTAGACTCTTGCATGCTTCAACATAGTAGACTCCTGCATGCTTCAACATAGTAGATTCCTGCACGCTTCAACATAGTAGACTCCTGCACGCTTCAACATAGTAGACTCCTGCACGCTTCAACATAGTAGACTCCTGCACGCTTCAACATAGTAGACTCCTGTATACTTCAACATAGTAGACTCCTGCACGCTTCAACATGGCAGACTCCTGCACGCTTCAACATAGTAGACTCCTGCATGCTTCAACATAGTAGACTCCTGCTTGCTTCAACATAGTAGACTCCTGCATGCTTCAACATAGTAGACTCCTGCACGCTTCAGGCTTCAACATAGCAGAATCCTGTGCGCTTCAACATAGTAGACTCCTGCATGCTTCAACATAGTAGACTCCTGCACGCTTCAACATAGTAGACTCCTGCACGCTTCAACATAGTAGACTCCTGCACGCTTCAACATAGTAGCCTCCTGCACACTTTGATCGACCCCAACACATATAGACAGAGCCATTTATCCTTCAGAAGATCCAGCTCATTCCCCTTAAGAATACAGAGGTTCTTCCCTTTCTCCCTACTGATCATCTGATAAGAAACAGACTTTCAGGAATGAGGAAAGAACCAAATGGTCACAAACAAAAAGTGATGCAAACTAAATAAGCTCATTTCTGTCATTTCCATTAGTTGACACAACCTTGTGTGCACCCTGCTGTCCTTCACTATGTGTGAAGCAAGTCTTTGTTTTGCAACTAATGTGATATCATTTTGCCTGAAGGACAAATCCTATACATAGTAGGAAGGGAAGGCATTAGCTGCTTGATGCTCATGGAGAACATTCAACAAAGGATCAAAACTGGAGAAGTGTTAATTCTGTCCTTCAGATTTCTGCATGTAAGACAGACCCACATGTCTGTATATCCTCAAGCTACACGGTAACAGCCACTTCATTAGTCAATGTCATTCTTAAGTGGGGCTTTAAAAGACCCTGTTGAATGGCAAATACCAGAAGACTGAAGATTTTAAACAATTGTAACCTGTCTTCTGTTACTTTGTCCTGGCGTATAAGCTAAATTCCATTCAAGCTGCAACATTCAGAAGACCATTCCCTTTGTTCTTTTCTGGTAGCAAACGTGTATATGGAAACGCGTGCAACACGTCACTATATGGAAACGCATGCAGCACGTCACTATATGGAAACTCGTTCAACACGTCACTATATGGAAACGCGTGCAACACGTCACTAGTCAGAGCTTTCACCTGCTGGTTATGCTGCAATATCGGTGTAGTCTATTAGGCAAACTATAGAGCTTTAATTTGGCTTTCATCCTACATTTGCAGGTTGTCCGGACTCCACGTTGCATATTGTCATAATAATCCTGATGATGATAGGACTACTCACTGGCGATGTAGCTCTACGTGTATATACAGATATGGCAGAGTTGAATTTGTGCTTTGACTCTTTCATTTTTGCATTATTAGTAGGTTTGCAGTTCTAAGTAAATCAATTGATGTCACATATAGCCAGATCCAGTCTTGTGGGCCCCAGTGCAACAATATCTGTAAAGCGCTGCGGAACATGTCACCAGCATAAATGTAATATAAATAACCCAATAGAAAGTGTTTAATAGTCAGCACCTCAGTTCCATAAGTTGTTACTGACACACGTACCGCATGAAGAGATGAACCCAAAATTTAATCCATTTAGTATCATACTGTAGGTACGCTGTGTGCCGTTGTACGACATTCCGGCACACAAAAGTTGGCCAATGGACAGTGTAAATTTGCTGAACACCAGGCTTGCCAATGTAGCAGAACGACCATTCTAATTGTGATATTTTCCGTTGCAGGGCGAGGTATACGAATCAGAGACATCTTAAAGGACGATGAATTACTGACGCTGTTTTTGCTGAAAGATATTGGATTGTCTGACTCTGTGGTGTATCAGCTCATAAATGCTCAAATACGGGTTGAACAGGTAAGATGGCAGATAACTACACACGCTACTACTTTCTCATTTAGGGCATTCTAATCCTACTATGTGTGTTTGGATGTTTGTGAGTTTGGATGTTTGTTCCTCAATCACACCTAAATGGGCAAACGGATTTGGCTCAAATTTGCCACACACATACCCTGGGTCCCGGAATAAAACATAGGCTACATGGCGTCCCCGTACAACACCCGAATTCACAGCCGCGCCCGGTGATTTACACTTCTGCATTTGCTGCAGCACCTGAGATGACGTTGTCCCAGGCCCCTCAGCCGCTCACCCAGTTGGCTGCCGCTCCAGTATGGGCGGAGTTAGCGTCCGGCCAGCATGCACAACATCATGGCTTCTCTAAGAAATCCACGGCGCCTGGCTGAAGCGCCCGTACTGTGAGTCGGCAAGCCGTGCGTCGCCTGCCCCGCCTGTGTGTGCTTGCCGTGGCTCCACACTTATCTGCCACGGCCGGCCATGGGAGCAAGGAGCCAGGGGGACCATGGGAGCAAGAGCCAGGAGGAACAGGGGGCCAGAGGGGCCACAAAAGGGGCCACCGAGGGGGTGGCGGAGCGGGCCTTGCCAAGGCGTGGGAGTCCCAGGGACATAGGAGACAAAGGGGGTGCAAGGACGCCTGGCCAGTAAGGGGCAAGAGCACGAGAGACGACGGCGGCTGGGGGGAGCAAGGTGCAGCTGTTAGGTAGAGAGGCCGCAGGAGCGGTCTATGGGCTGCGTAATGGGAGGCATGTCGGCGCAGGGCGGATCACAACCGGGCGCGCAAACGCCAACACTAATGATACTGTGTACTATATGTAGCTAGCCGTAGGTGCTGGACGGGTTCTATATTATTGGAGCTTCAAGTTATGACCTTTCATGAGATGTCAGGTATAGTATCATATGGGAGTGTAAGTGGTAAGGGCAGGAAGCTGCGGATTAATCTGCATTATGAAATCTAGTATACGCCTTGTTCTAAAACCATTATGTAACACGTATGTTGATTTTATTTTCGCTAATATTTCTATCTGGCACGAGATACGCTTGTGAATGGTATACAGCGCCGTCGCACTGGAATGTGTCTCTTGCTCCAGTTGTGTCTATAAACAATAAGTCACTTGTGTGTAATCTGTGTTAATCTTTTACTCATTGCCTTCTGATACTTTGTGACAGGTATTCTTTTAGACTGAGACGACTACTGGCATTTCCAGTATGATAAGTTGGTAAAACAAATCTTACAAAAAAACAGTTTAGAGTAGGGCTGATCTGATGGGCCGTGAACCCGAGTGGAAATGTCATTCACACGCATTGTTAACACGCATGTTTTGATGCCCCTTCCCTTAAAGGGGTTAAATGACATTAGAGAGTGTGCAGAGAGCTGTGTGCTGCCACATAAAACTGTGTGCATAGGGTTATTCAAACTAGACACTGAAAGAGGTTGCTGAATGCATGAGAGGGAATGCTCAATGCAAAAAAAGGCACCTTATTTAACACGGGAACTTAGTAAAACTTCTATTCCACTGCCATTAAAAGTTAGTGCAGCATGTAGGGCTATCTTCTCAAGTATACTGATGGACACAAAGATAGTCCCCATACCTCCTAACTGTCCCAGACTGAGTGAGTCAGTCCCAGTCCTGGACTGCTGTCCCAGTTGGCGGGAGATATGTCCAGGTCTCAGCAAATCCGCATGGTTGAATATAGTGATAAAGCAGGAGCCGTCCACAGACAACTCGTGCTTCACAATTCTGCCCCCGGCAGCTGTAGGTGCGATGTGATGACGTCACTCACATCAGGTCTACAGCTCTCTGAACACTTCGGGAGAAGAGACTTCTACAGAGCAGCAGTGAGGAGAGGTGAGTATCCATGTTTTCATTATGGGAAAAATATGCAAATCTGTTTTCCAAGATGTAAATAGAAAAACAGTGCCTCTGTTTGCTGCCCTCTAAACCTCGCATCATAGCATTAGGCTTGTTAAAAAGGTCACGCATGATGTTTAAGAGGGCAGCATACAAAGGCACTGTTTTCCTATTTACATCTTAGAAAACAGATTTGCATATTTTTCCCATAATCCCCCAGTGGAGTGAAAATGACTAATAAGTCTCCATACGCCTGTATAGATGCTCATTCACTAAGGAGCGATGTCATTCCCTGATCCTGTTTTTATTATGATATATATATATATATATATATATATATATATATATATATATAATTCTAGAATGTGTGTGAATATGGGGGCACTAGGTGAAATGCATCTACTATCTGTCATCTACATACAGTAGTTGCTCGGTACTGAGTCAGCACAATGGATGAAGTTGACCTCCAATTACGTTAATCAGCTTAGGCGATGCTGTTTTTTGGGGTTTATTATCCACCACATCATGTGAGAATTTTTTTCATTGGAGATAATGTATTTTTACAAGTCCAGATCAATAGGTCACCGTTCTAGAACCCAGAAGGTTTAGGCAGCTGATGTCTCCAGTAAGCCGCACTGACTCCCCGGACTTAGTCACCTCTGGACATAATGCAGGGCAGCCATAGATCATTCTGTTCACATTGACTCAGCACTTGTTATCACCACAATATTCTCTACTGGCGACCACCAGATTTCTGGGAAAGGCCAGGAAGGAGAAGAATCTCTCCCTTTGTACGATGATCTGCTGGAAACATAAGTGATGCTTAGTTACAGAACATTACAGAAAGAATCCTGAGTCACAGAGAGGGAGGAGGAAGGCTCGCCACATTTTACTCACCTATTATCTGCTCGGACTAGTCACACTTTGGAGAGAATGTTTATCAGGTTTCTCATCAGGTGACGACTTCAGTCCTTGGTTTCACTAGGATTAATGCAAGCCATACATAATGTAAGGGAGAAACGATACTATACAATATGCTTAGAAAAGCTCTATTATTCTACAGCCCCGCGTTGTGGAATGCAGCTAAAAACGTTGCAGAAAAAACATTGCGTTTTTTCCCCACAATGTGTTTCATTGCGTTTTTGCTGTGATTTGCTTCCTTTATTAACCCTGTTGAGACAGGTCAATTGACATGCCGTTTTTTAGAAAAATGCAGCTTTACCGCAGCTAGGGTTGAGCCGATCTTGAGATTTCAGGATCGATTTTAAAATCCGATTTCCGATCATTTTCCATTCAAACCCAATGCAAGTCAATGGGATTTTTTTAATAATCGAAGATCAGATTTTAAAAAAGATCTTGTTCACTACACAGCATGGAGTCCAAATATTGAAGCCTCGACGCTGTGTAGTGATTAAAAAATCCGCCGGCTACTTAGCCCCCCCTCCACTTACCTGCACAGAGCTGCTGCCTCCTCTCCCGATGTGTATACCACTCCCTAGAGCTCTGGGCCGTTGTTCTCTCCTCTCTCTCTTCGCATGCCAGTAGAGCGCTGTGCGCACCCCCGCCTCCCAGGCTAGTGTGACTGATGCTGGAAGAAGGCTGGGCTTGTTATGGCTTAGGAGAGTGTGGGCGGGTATAGGGCTGGGAGACGTGAGTGCATGACTCACGTCTCCCGTCCCTGTACCCGCCCACACTCTCCTAAGCCACAAAAAGCCCTGCCTACTCCCAGCAGTAACACTAGCTGGGAGGCGGGGGCGTGCACAACGCTCTGCCGGCGTGTGAAGAGAGAGAGGAGAGAACAACAGCCCGGAGCTCCGGGGAGCGGCAGCGGTTCTGTGCAGGTAAGTTGGTTGAGCGATCGGGATCGGAATTCCGTTCCCGATCTTTTTTAGGTGGGATCGGAACCCGATTGCGATCGTGAAATTTATTCGATCGCCGATCGGGATCCGATCTTTTCTGATCCCGATCGCTCAACCCTAACCGCAGAGTTTTTTTCTCCCTGCAATGTATGGATAGGATTAGCCAGAATTTCATTCACTTTGCTGGTGCTGTACAAATTATTATTATTATTATTATTTATTTATATAGCACCATTAATTCCATGGTGCTCTACATTTGGGGGGGGGGGGGGTTGGGGGTTTTTTTGGGGGTTTTTTAAGCATTTTTCCACAATGTGGGGCTTTAGGATTTTGCTGCGGTTTTTTGAGCCAAACCTTGTAGTAGCTACAGAAGGAATTTCAAAATCCACTGCCAAAACCGGCTCCCATGGGAGCCGCTCGCTTCTTTTTTCCTGCTACCTAGTAGTGGAAAAAAGAAGTGACATGACCATTCTTGCCACGGATTCTGTGGCTGAATCTACCGCAGCGTCCACAGAGCAACACTCCCTTCCCAACTAGGCCCATTCATTTGAGCATAATCCGGAGCAGAAAGCTGCAACTGGATGCCGATGCACTGCGGCCTCCACATCAAAATCCGGTCCAAAAATCCACATGTGAACTTACCCTAATGAAGCTCTTATACTTCTCCCTTTGCTCGATACTTTCCGAGCTTTGCTGGTACTGTTAACGCAACTTTTTTATCTACTGCATTTCAGCCTCACGCTGCTTTTTTTGTTGCTGATTTTTCTGTGTTATTTATTTTTTGAGCCAAAGCCAGGAATGAATTGATCAGAAGGAAAATAAAATAAAAGCTTTCTTTATATTTCCCATTGCTTTTGTAACCAATACTGGGTTTGCCTGAAAAATCAACTGCTGATTAGAAAGAAAATCCGTATCAGAAATCCAAGGTTGACCCTTGCACTGCCATGTTCTCGCACACTGATTATTCCCGTTCAGTGAAGCCTGTCCACATGTGGCTATCCACCATAGTTTCCTCGCTGAACCCACCTTAAGAATTGACATGACATGAGATTATAGAGAAACAATACAGACTTCAACTCAAAAATAATGTGGGGGATTTATCAATTTTTTGGCATACAAGGTATGAAAAGTTGCAATTTTTTGTGCAATAATTAGGACAGGGACATCATATTAATAGGTCACATGGCCATGCTGCTGCTGTTCCGTTTTATATGAATGAGGCTGAGCCGCCATACCTAGCACAGCCACTATACAATGTACGATACTGTTACTCTTGAAGGTTAAGTTCACATCTGCGTGATATTACTAAAATTTAGGCCTCCATACATACAAGAGAAAAGTCGGCCAAACATGCCAATTTCAGCAAGGCATTTTATATGTTCGGGGCCTTCTGACTCTCCATCAACAAATGATGTGGGGGAAAGGATGGATCAACCAAGGTGAATTTCACCCAAACCTTTCTTCTCACCATAGATAACCTACCAGCAGATGTGGCTTACTCCCGTCTACCCTTCACATGCGCTCCAACCAAGTTCTCTACTGTCAGATAGGTGGTCCTGGGATGGAGCAGAAAGTCAGGGACGACCTATCTGACAGAATAGAACATAATTGAGTTAAAACTAACAGAAAAGATTGCTTGGGAATGGTGAGGGCTAGAGAAGAAGTTCCAACTGTGCCAGACTCGGTGGAGAATCACCTATCGAAGGATGTAAAGAGTTGGAGTTTGTTGGTGGTGAAAGGTCCTCTTGAAGTTCACTTTCCAAGTCAATCCTCAGTTATTCGCGCCCCTGTTATATGAAAGTCTATAACCTCAGTAAGAGTGGGATAGACTCACACGGTAGTTTAGGCTGATTTTCTGTACTTACAATATGTGACTGATCTAGTAATAAACTACTTGTTATTTCCTGGCAAAACTCTGGATTATTGTTAAGATCTGTTCCAATTGAGTTGAATTGCATCTAACCGGGCGTCCAGTTCTTGCTTGGAAACCCAAATATCCTTACCTACAATCATTGCTTCCCCGTGGGGACCATTCAGAAGAGGAAAAACATGAAACTGGCTTCATCTTAATATAGGAAATTGTTTCTAAGCTGAAACAAGAGATTCCTTGCAGCATGGCAATAAGACATGAAATGATGTCTCGAGAGCCTGAGCTTGTGCATTGATCGTGCACTGTTGGCTTCTCTGGTACAGAAGTGGTCTAATGACTGTCTGTCTCCGTATTGCTGAACATGCTGTGAATGCCGGTATTATGCGGGAGCCCAATCGGTTCAGTCATCTCTCTCAGTCAAGCATACATTTATACTTAAAATGAGAACCAGTAATAGGTAACCATATCCACCCGAGACGACATTAGTTCCACTCTGATGATTCCTCATTTCCCATATTGACTTGTAACAAAAGACATTCCATTATGTTCTCAGCAGATAAATATGTCCACTGTATGCAGAAGGTCTATTACCTTGTTTGCCAGACTAATCGTGGCGTACTGATAACACTTTCACTGACTGAAATGCGAAGATCAAGTGATCACTTTCTGACACGTTAACTACTCCGGGTTTCTCAGGACAAACCCCGGGACAGGAAGTCTATTGCAGCTTTGTATATGAGCTACCATTGTGTCTGAAGAAATCAACTCCATGTTGTCCATTTGATGGAAATATTATAAAACCTGTGACCTACTGCAATGTTTTACCGCATGGCCCACTTGGTGCAATGTACTCAACTGGGCATTGTCAAAGGGGTTCTGGTTTGCAATATCTCTTGTGTAAACCACATTACGGGGGTTCTGTAGGCTGTGACTATGATATTGATCACCTGTCCTTAGATCAATGGGAATCTGGCACCTGGAAACCCCATAGATCAGCTGATTGAGTGGGCTGGAGTGCTTGACAAGTTCTCTGGCCTCTGCACCAATTACCAAGCATTGTAGCAATCATCATAATGTGGCTGTGTTTGGTATTACAGCTCAACTCTACTCCTTTGAATGGGGCTGATCTGCAGCATGTCCATGTGACCAATGGATAATAAGTGGAGGTCACTCAAGCACTGCAAGCTATTCAAACAGCTGGTGGGGACTATTTCTAGTCTATCCTGAGCAGAGGAGGAGATACCATTGGTGTAACAGGGACCTAGTAGGTCAGGACTGGGGGTCGTGTCACCCACAGTGCACTGAAATCAATAAAAAGCACTACAGCACCACTTCTTTACATGATATATCTGGATTGGTCAACATAGACCCATCCTTTCCAAGCCCAAGCCCTACATGGTCATGTACTGGGACCCAAAGTGTTGTGTGGACCATTTATTGTTGCAACCTTTCCCAAGCCAGGTCTCTGATCAGTGATGGCTCTGCAGTTGTCATATCTCTGCAGGGTTGATCCTTGTGTTTTCTTATGATGTTGATATGCAAAGTCTATCATACTACCATGATGGCCTGTGTATAAGACCACCATGAGACATGTCTACACAGAGACCATGTTGGGCCACATATTTCTTATCTCAATATAGGGCAATAGAAATTGTAATGATAAACTAGTCTAGTGTAGTCCTTAATGTATGTTACACTTTACTTTGAAGGGTTATCAAACTAAAAAAATTATCATTTTATACAATTTTTACATTTTAGATATATTTTCAACATGTCCTATAGGTCAATGACTGCTAGTGAATATAAAAATAATGATTTTTTTCGTTCATTTTCTCCTTTTTAGTTTGCATCTGGTATCCCAGACCTATCTCTGAAGGACATAGCATGTAGCCAGAGCCTCCTGGAGCGATTCATCATATTCAGCAGTCGCAGAGGAATGCATACGGTGCGCAACGCAATGTGTGTCCTGTCCCAGCAGAGGCTACAGAGGATAGAAGATGTGCTCTATGCTAACATTGACTTCTTCAAAGTGTTTGAAATTGTAAGTACCCCCTCCCCCTCTTCTTATGGTATAGTAATAAAGATGAGAAGAAAGTTCTCGACTCCAGTAACTAAAGAGAAATGTCAGTGTCTATGAATTCTCAGGTTAAAGGGGAAGTCCAAGAATTCATATCGATGGTCTATTTGCTCAGAGAATAGTTATACACACATTGGTAGCTGCACGGCCTCTGCATTCACATGAATATGCTTCTGGTTCCATACGTTCCAAACGAGTGTCAAGTATCAGACCTCATATTAATGACCTATCCTATCAATATCAAGTCTTGAACAACCCATAAGTAGCAAGATAGCTATATACAGTCCTATGAAAAAGTTTGGGCACCCCTATTAATCTTAATCATTTTTTGTTCTAAATATTTTGGTGTTTGCAACAGCCATTTCAGTTTGATATATCTAATAACTGATGGACACAGTAATATTTCAGGATTGAAATGAGGTTTATTGTACTAACAGAAAATGTGCAATATGCATTAAACCAAAATTTGACCGGTGCAAAAGTATGGGCACCCTTATCATTCTATTGATTTGAATTCCCCTAACTACTTTTTACTGACTTACTGAAGCACAAAATTGGTTTTGTAACCTCAGTGAGCTTTGAACTTCATAGCCAGATGTATCCAATCATAAGAAAAGGTATTTAAGGTGGCCAATTGCAAGTTGATCTCCTATTTGAATCTCCTCTGAAGAGTGGCATCATGGGCTACTCAAAACAACTCTCAAATGATCTGAAAACAAAGATTGTTCAACATAGTTGTTCAGGGGAAGGATACAAAAAGTTGTCTCAGAGATTTAACCTGTCAGTTTCCACTGTGAGGAACATAGTAAGGAAATGGAAGACCACAGGGACAGTTCTTGTTAAGCCCAGAAGTGGCAGGCCAAGAAAAATATCAGAAAGGCAGAGAAGAAGAATGGTGAGAACAGTCAAGGACAATCCACAGACCACCTCCAAAGAGCTGCAGCATCATCTTGCTGCAGATGGTGTCACTGTGCATCGGTCAACTATACAGCGCACTTTGCACAAATAGAAGCTGTATGGGAGAGTGATGAGAAAGAAGCCGTTTCTGCACGTACGTCACAAATAGAGTTGCCTGAGGTATGAAAAAGCACATTTGGACAAGGCAGCTTCATTTTGGAAACAAAAATTGAGTTGTTTGGTTATAAAAAAAAGGCGTTATGCATGGCGTCCAAAAAGAAACAGCATTCCAAGAAAAACACATGCTACCCACTGTAAAATTTGGTGGAGGTTCCATCATGCTTTGGGGCTGTGTGGCCAATGCCGGCATCGGGAATCTTGTTAAAGTTGAGGGTCGCATGGATTCCACTCAGTATCAGCAGATTCTTGAGAATAATGTTCAAGAATCAGTGACGAAGTTGAAGTTACGCCGGGGATGGATATTTCAGCAAGACAATGATCCAAAACACCGCTCCAAATCCTCAGGCATTCATGCAGAGGAACAATTACAATGTTCTGGAATGGCCATCCCAGTCCCCAGACCTGAATATCATTGAACATCTGTGGGATGATTTGAAGCGGGCTGTCCATGCTCGGCGACCATCTAACTTAACTGAACTTGAATTGTTTGTCCAAAATACCTTTATCCAGGATCCAGGAACTGATTAAAAGCTACAGGAAACGACTAGAGGCTGTTATCTTTGCAAAAGGAGGATCTACTAAATATTAATGTCACTTTTCTGTTGAGGTGCCCATACTTTTGCACTAGTCAAATTTTGGTTTAATGCATATTGCACATTTTCTGTTAGTACAATAAACCTCATTTCAATCCTGAAATATTACTGTGTCCATCAGTTATTAGATATATCAAACTGAAATGGCTGCTGCAAACACCAAAATATTTAGAACTAAAAATGATTAAGATTAATAGGGGTGCCCAAACTTTTTCATAGGACTGTAATAAAGTAATTCTTGTACAAAACAAGACATCCAAGACAATCAAAATATCTAGACCTGGCTTTCAACTCTGTAATTGCCAAACAATTTGAAGACTTAGAAAGTAAGCCCCTCCCCAGAGGAGCACGAGGAAACTAGGGCATAAACAGGAGATGAGATTAGTAGAGGGGTGAGATCAGTAGAGGGGCTGAGATTAGAAGATGGGGTGAGACTAGTAGAGGGTTTGAGATCGAAGATGGGGTGAGACTAGTAGAGGGTTTGAGATTAGTAGATGAGGTGAGACTAGTAGAGGGTTTGAGATTAGAAGATGGGGTGAGACTAGTAGAGGGTTTGAGATTAGTAGATGAGGTGAGACTAGTAGAGGGTTTGAGATTAGAAGATGCGGTGAGACTAGTAGAGGGTTTGAGATTAGAAGATGGGGTGAGACTAATAGAGGGCTTGAGATTAGTAGATGAGGTGAGACTAATAGAGGGCTTGAAATTAGTAGATGAGGTGAGACTAATAGAGGGTTTGAGATTAGTAGATAAGGTGAGACTAATAGAGGGCTTGAGATTAGTAGATGAGGTGAGACTAATAGAGGGCTTGAGATTAGTAGATGAGGTGAGACTAGTAGAGGGTTTGAAATTAGTAGATGGGTTGAGACTAGTAGAGGGTTTGAGATTAGGGTTCCTATCGGGAATGACTGATAGGGAGTCCAGAAAATATGGCTCTCCATAAATAATTACTACTCGATTTCCTGTATCACCAGTTGTGAGAACCTTCATTGTGATAGTATCACTCTGTTTCTTGCAATCTACTTGGAACACAAAATTAGGGGGTGATTGTTGGTTATATGGTACAGACTCGCCTTTCTCCATCATAGTAACAAAATTTACCTGTTTAAATGTAGTTGTCACCAAACCCAGGATATCAACTTAGCTCCAATTATAGATAGGTTAGCAAAACCGGAATCAGAGTTTTCCCCTTGTGAATGGTCTTTTTAGTCCAAATGTAATTGAGCTCTTTAGAGCAATAAGAGGGTAACAACTAAGGCAGAGATTCACCAAGGGAATTTTGTGTCTGATTTAGGTGACCCTAACCTATCTATCTGTGGAGCTTCTTGATGTTCTGGGTTCTGGTGACAGACTCCCATTAAAGAGGACCTTTCATGTCCTCGGGGCACATGTGGTTTTATATACCACTAAAAAGCTGACAATGCGCTGAATTCAACGCACTGTCGGCTTTCCTGTTATATGCCCTAGGGCAACAGCTATCGGTGCCGTTACCGATATCTCTTCACTCTCAGAAGGGCGTTCCTGACAGTCTACCTGGTATTGAGGAATGCCCGCCTCTTCCTGACAGTACTCATCCATAGACTAGTACTGAGGGGCGTCATCACAGCTCAGCGTCATCGCTAGGTGGTAAGGAACGCCCTCTCTGACAGTACAGGATTATGGACGAGTACTGTCAGGAGAGACGTTCCTCACAGCCCAGGTAGACTGTCAGGAATGCCCTTCTGACAGTGAAGAGATATCGGTAACTGCACCGATAGCGCTTCCCCTGGGCCCTATAACGGGAAACCCAACAGTACGCTGAATTCAGTGCACTGTGTGCTTTCTAGCGGTATATAAAACCGTATGTGCCCGAGGACATGAAAGATCCTCTTTAAAGGACATTTCATGTTCTATACTGCCGAAAAGGTATGTAGACGTTATATAAAATCACGGACCCCATGACCCAAACACATTGTAAAGTATAGTAAATAAATAAATAAATTTATCCATTTTTCACATACTTTAAACCGTATAAATCACAGACGGCACAAGGACCACAAATAATGCCGAATATTGTGCTGTCCATAATAATACGGATAGCTCGCGACCCCTTAGACCAAGTAAATATAAATTCCTTCTATGGGAGCGCTATCCCACGTGGGCTGGCAGCTGTATTTTTAGTACTTGCTTTTGGATATATTATTGCTGACTTTTTCTACCTGGTCACTGAGATTTTTTAAGCATTTCTACACAAATAGTTCAGCAAAAGAAAACAAGTCTTGTTTATAGGCTATCTTTTGATAGGAAAAGGAAGCGTGTTTGTGTTGGCGCAGGACACAGCGAGTCACACTGGTACCTGTGGAGCAGAGAAGCAGCGGTGTGATTCCAGCGCTTTGTATCTGGTTTGCTCAGCTGTAGCGGGTAAAGTGAACCTCTGTCTGGACCAGCGCTGTTATTACAGCTGTCAGCTTCATTGTGCTTATTACAGGAAGAAAACCGACTGCAGCTACGGCATGTACACCGCAAGAAGAGAAAGTCACTAATGTAACACAAAGGCCTGGCTATCAGGTTCTATTCTAGTTATATATTTACTATATCATTTCCTTCCAGAATTCCCACACCTGCAATTTCTCTAGATTGACCTTATAGGATTGGAAATAGGTAACAAGTTGACATTATAGTTCACCTTGCGAGAAAACTGCGTGTTTTTTTTTTTTTTTTTGCAGCAGTCTTTTACATTACCTGGTAAGTGGATGGGATTCTGGCTAATCCCATCCACACATTGCCAAAAAAAATCTGCAACGGAAAATCGTAACATGTCAATTATACCTACTGAAATGCTGGCGTTTTCCATATAGGTATAATAGGGACAGAGACTAGGCAGAGGAAAACTGTGGACTTTCTGTGAAAAACAATGCGGAAATCCTTCTGTCTCTTCATGTCATCCCAGACAGACTGAAGGAGGTTGAGATCAGGACTCTGTTGAGGGGCGACATATCATCACTTCCAGGCCTCCTCCTCCATAGGGTGGTCACACCAAATATTGATGAAATTTAGATTTATCTTTTATTCATTCACTTAACTACTAACACTTCCATTTGTGAAAGCATTCTTACTTTGTAGCATTTTTTCACACCTACCTAAAACTTTTGCATAGCACAACCCAAGCTTGTTTTGCATCTGCATTTTTGGGATCCATATTGCAGACTCCATTTTAGCTTCTAGGACTTTTCTTTTAATCGTATATTAGATGACATTTCTCCTTGTCTCTTCTGACCCCAGTATGTGTTATCAGTTGTCTTTCTTTGCCCTGTGTGCAGGACTTACGGCGTACAGTACAGTGATTTGACGTTTGGAATGAGGTCATTGTAAAATTAATAGATTCCTATTGTAACCAGGGACAGTGGAATTTGCTCCCAGCATTGTACAATATCAAGTGACATTGGAGACAACACATTGTTCTAGAAGTGACATAAAATAGTTTTTCTTCAGGAATGAGTAGTTACTCATAAGCCTGGTATCTGAAGGAAATGTGTTCAGTTAATTGCAAGGCAATACAATGTATTTTTTGTTTGCATGGGCACACATTGAAGTAATGGGCAATAAATGGGTCATCCTTGCCTAAATTGCCCTTCCTGGTGGGTGAGTTTAGTTTAGGTTGGTGACGGGATCGTCCATAGAAGTGACTCCACCATTGGTTGATCAGCCACATGTTACGTGTATGGTTAGCTTTACTCGCAACATGACTATGAGATTAGGAAGCGTGAGGATAGAATGGGAAAGAGGACAATTGTATTTTTTTGCTTCTGGGAAGTTATTTTGAGCTGCCCTGTTGTATTTGGGGCTTCTGAGGAAGCTTTTTGGGGTGCAGCAATGGTTGACATTGCTGGAGGTAATATGGGCACTACATGGTGGTATTTGATGCTTTGGTATTGTTTTGTGTTGTTTCCACAGCTTTCCCATCACTTAGCTGGCTTGAGGTGCCCTTCCCTAGAGGAACCTTTTGCCCAGCACGTTGTGTAACCTTCCGGTATAGTTTTTGAAGGATATGGCAGTGTAATTCATTTAGTAAACATTGAGGGAAAGTTTACACTGTTTGCCCTAAGCATTGCCCAATATTGAAAAAATATTTGCAAAGTGCCAACTACGTAAAAGTGGTTGCATTGTTTCCTGGTATAAAGAGAGTGATTCTATGTCGCTGAGGCTCACAGACAGCTTGGAGGCATGCCTTCCATCAGATTAATAGATCCCGGGCGCCTCACGTGTGCTATGCACACACTCTGGTAACGTGTTACACCTCAGAAATGCAAGGAGAGCAGGATACATCTTATTCCAGTGCAGGAGCCCTGTGCATCTGTCCAAATGCTACTTGTGGCTTTACATATGTACATAGTGCTATGAATATGAATGACGGGACAAGAAAATGTTTGAGTCTTATGATTTCACCCTCCTACGTATAGCCACGTTCTGTTGTAAACACGTGACGTAGGGGCTGCTTGAGCCACAAAGTTAACCACAGAAATTTCCCTTTCTAGACATTTTTTGTGGCCTTAGAAAAATATTAAGCATATGACAGGCCTGCAATTCTTAAGTTAAGATAATCCTTTAATAATATTACAGCAGCATGGATAATACAGTAATATGTTACAAGAAAGAACACATACAAGCTCATAGAAGATAGAAAAGATACTAGGAGTCATAGCAACTAAGAAGAGAAGAAAGACTTCAGGATCATTTAGTTCTCTGTGCGGAGTGATATTTTGTAGCAGTATTCAGCTCACCCTGATCTTTGCCTAGCCTGATGATTATACAGCCTGATAGCAGTTTTACAGGGTTAGTATCATTGAATGTGGACTGTAGAGATTGGATCTCATCGATAGACAGATGACAGATAGATAGATAGATAGATAGATAGATAGATAGATAGGTTTTATAATCGATAGATAGATAGATATGATAGAGATAGATAGAAAGATAGATAGATAGATAGATAGATAGATAGATAGATAGATAGATACTGTAGATAGATGATAGATAGATAGATAGATAGATAGATAGATAGATAGATAGATAGATAGATAGGAGATAGATAGATAGGAGACAGATAGATAGATAGATAGATAGATAGATAGACAGATAGATGATAGATAGATAGATAGATAGATAGATAGATAGATAGATAGATAGGAGATAGGTTGTATAGTAAATGGTTAGAGATCTAATAGACAGATTTTTCTAAACAAAAACACATATAGAAGACATTGGAGTTGACTGCTCTACCAGAGTTTCTTATTTCAATGATTTATTAATGTTGTGATGATTTTAGCTTTAGATTAATATTTACATGTTATTTTTATACATTTAATGTCTCTGCAGCTCCCAACTATTCTGGACAGCAGTTCTCGAGGGATTGATCTCAGATTCTGGGGAAGAGTCATGTCTAACATGTCTGACTCCCTAAGAGAGGTTTGTACTATACCTTCTTCATCTATATTTTATTACTAATAGCTTTAGTTGTGTGTGGGTGTCGTTTTTTGTTTTTTGTTGTTTGTTTGGTTTTTTTTTTTTTGGGGGGGGGGGTTAAGAAAAGATAAACACTGTGTAATACAGATGTGATCACAGTAGATTACATCTGCCTGTCATAGTTGCCATAGTGTTATCCACTATTTGCATTGTTTTTCTCATTACAGTTGTCACAGAAGCAAAGTATCCAGGATCTTCTATGGGTTCTACAGCCGATCGTGCAGGAAGGAGGACCATCGACCTTTACACAACTCATGACGTCTCTTTCAGATCTATTTTGTGGTTATCTAGAAGGTGGTGGCACCAGAGTGTTCTCCTTCAACTGGTATGAAGATAATAACTACAAGGCTTTCCTCGGCGTGAACTCAACCAAGAAAGAATCTTACTATCTATACGACAAGACAACCAGTAGGTGCTCACAAGGAATTGTACAGTAACTGCTATGTTTATAGGCTGATCTACATATATAGTATCATTGAAGGATCTATGTAATACATTATGTCTATGTTTAATTCAATAGCACCATTCTGTAATGCACTGATGCAAAGTATGGAGTCCAACCCTGCAACCAAAATAGCTTGGAGTGCGATGAAACCATTGCTCATGGGGAAAATCCTTTACTCTCCCGATGCCCCGGCAATTCGAGAAATTCTGAAGAATGTAAGGCATCTTCTTGGTTTTGATATAATGGTTTAGACTATTGTCTGCTTATGGGCTTCATAGCTGGATGTCTGGATGGGTAATGCCAATATCAACATGTATCCTCAATGGAAAGGATAGGGAATAAGTACCTAATAGTCCACTAGGACCACCATAAGTCACAACAGTGGAAATCTTGTGTTCTCACATTGAATGGATCTGTGGTTACTCTGAAACTGGCAAAAATAGCGGAGTGGACTTGAATAAAGGGGCAATGTGTATGCTCAAAAACCTATCGAGTCCAATAATGTACATGGAACCCTCATTGTTGGGATCCCCAGTGATGAGACAGTGGATAGCTAATATGTAATGAACTTGGGGCAACCCCTTTAAGTTACTTTCCAATGTCTACAAGCAAAAATTTTGGAAATTATGAGAATCGGATGCATAAAGTATATTATAAACTGCAGTCTACCCTCTTTATGCCTCTACATATGTTGTAATGTGATGTTTTCTGCCCAACTTAATACAATGAATCATTCAGTAGCAGTGGAAGCCTATATCATATACATATAATGGGAGTTATTAGAGATATAAAGAATAGCATCTAAACCTAAAAACATGCATAGTTGTCTTGTCTTTCAGGCTAATACCACCTTTGAGCAACTCGAGCGCTTGAGGCAAATTGGCAAATCCTGGGAAGAAGTGGGACCTCAGTTGTGGCATTTCATGCAAAACAGTGTTCAGATGAACGTCATCCGGGTAGGTTTATTACTGGCTTCACACATACACAGTCCAGTTACATTAATGTGACCACCTGTCAAAATCCAGAATAACCCCCTTTGGCAGAGCGGACCGCTGCGAGACGTGCAGGAAGAGAGGGGATGTTGTGATGATGTCACTGGGATGTTGAGCCATGCCGACTCCAGTGCCGTGGCCAGCTGTGCTAGGTTACGTGGTTGAGCATCCATGGCGCGAACAACCCAATTGACCTGGTCCCACAGATTCTCAATTGGATTCAAGTCCAGGGAATTTGTTGGCCAAGAGAGTATGGTAAACTCATCCTGGTGCTCCTCCAACCACGCACGTACACTGTGAGCTTTATGTCGCATTGTCCTGCTGGTAGATGCCATCATCCTGAGGAAAAACATTTTGCATGTAGGGGTGAACACGGTCCGCAAGGATAGATGCATACTTGTGTTGATCCATCGTGCCTTCCACAATGATGAGTGCACCCAGATGGCTGATAACACGTTCCTTCACGATTGGTTATTTAACATTGATTTCAAAAGTAGCCGGTGGTCACATTAATATCACTGGACTGTGCATTAGCTATTGGTGGCTACAGTTTTACCACCAATCCAAAAAACAAGGCTGATTTATGACTTAGCCACCAATGAAGAAGCTGCCATAGAAGTTTGATCTGTCAAAATCAATGGGATCGATAGAAACAACTAAGCTTGGGCATAACATGGCGACATAAAGACAAGGCCAAATATGTGTTCATGATGTTAAATGATTTGTTCCGTGTGGTGCCAAATGGCCGAACCACCTTGAAACGGTTGCATCATTCTTGACAAGTTCTAATATTATTCCTTGTACTCAGGACACCATCAAAAACCCAACAGTGAAGGACTTTCTCAGCCGACAACTTGGAGACAATGGATTATCTGCTGATGATGTCATTAACTTTCTATACAATGGAAATCCAGATGCACGACCAGAAGGACAACCAAACTATGACTGGAGAAATGTGTTTAACTTCACTGATCATATCGTGCGGCTCTTTAATAAGTACATGGAGGTAAGTGACTCCGAATACGTCATATTATAGGAGAGGAACTGGCACCTAAATGTGATATATAATTGTATACATCCTTATTTTTCATACATGGTCTTAAGACTTAGATTTTTCAAGATTATATTACATTCTACCCTAACAAACATGGGGAAGGAAGGTTCATGTAGAATCACTCTACAATCCGAACCTTGTATGTTGTCTCCTTCCAGCACTTTCTCCATTACCTGGCATCTCTCATTATTTCCTTATTGGAATGAATCCATTCAGTAATTAAAGGGATATTGTTAATAGAAATATAAGGAAATGAGCCTTGTACGTAAACACCTGAGATATTACATAAGGAGGGGAGGCTGTCGGGATACTTTCTCCAGTCCTTCCTAATACCATTCGAAGGGATTGTTGATCACATGAGTTGTCTTTTAACTCTTCCCGTGACTTGTAATATGTGATTTAATTAATTCTGACATCTATTAAACTAAGAGGTGAGCCGGAATGCCTTCATTTAACCTGTCAATTATCAGATGTATTTGTAAGTAGCGGCACCGACCACTCCGAGGGTGGTAGAAAAATAAGATGAGGCGTGTAAAAACAGTATCATGTCATACTTAGAGAACATTAAGGTTCCATTCTCATATACTGGTTTGATCGGGGTTTTGGCACGGATTCCAAGCCGAAATCAACATAAGATCTGATGACTGTCTCTATAGCATGCGTGTTAGTGGAGTTTCTGAAAATCTATTCTTGGCTAAGGATGCATTTCCAAGTATCTCAGATGTTTTGAGACATCATGTATAAAGCAGGCAGTGCAAGAACAGACCAGGGAATTGATGGAGGTGAACAGAACTGGATAACTCCTTTATCACCTTTCCCATAATGTAGTCAGGCTCACATGCATGGAGTTTCCGGTCAGCTTAGGGTGGGCTTGTGTTCATACACAGCAGCAGATCAGAAGAGAAGGAGCTGCAGCACAGCTCACCACAAAACTAATGAAGGGGCAAGGGAGCACAAAGCGCTGTATAGAATTTTGAGGAAACACCCCTTTAACTCATCCACACATCCTTTTGGACCCCCCCCTTGCCTTAATATAAATGATGCCCCCACTATTACATGGGTTATCCACCTTTGTGATATTGACGTAAACATTACTGGTAGCCACACTTGGAACATCTGATCAGCTGTCAGATCGCCATAGATAATATTAGGTAGGACATCAATGTTAGAAAAGTGGATAATCCCACAGGATACTGGCCCTTATCACTGTCTCCAGGTAGTATAATGGCCCTATCAGTGCCCTCATGTAATATAATGGCCTAATCTCTGTCCCCATACATCATAATTGGCCCATCATTGCCCTCATGCAATATAATTGCCCCCATCAATGTCCCCATACAGCATTATGGCCCCCATCAGTGTCTCCTATACAGTGGCTGGGCACCCATCTGTGTCCACCATCATTGCCCCACCACACACTGTAGCACTTAACTGTCTGCACCCTGGCCCCATTTTTTTTTTAACGTAGATTGTGAGCCCCATATAGGGATCACAATGTACATCTTTTTTCCTATCAGTATGTCTTTTATAGAATGGGAGGAAATCCAGGCAAACACGGGGAGAACATACAAACTCCTTGCAGGTGTTGTTCCTGGCAGGATCGAACCCAAGACTCCAGCACTGCAGTGCTAACCACCGAGCCACTGTGTTGCCCAGCCCTGGCCCCATTTTATCTCTGTTTCGGACACATTGCTGCGACCTGTCATGTGTGCCCAAAGCAGGAAGGATCTGGAGGTGATGCTTACCTCTTACAGCCCACAGCTTGTAGCCAGGTCACAGGCCTAATGTAGCCTGTGGACTACAAGTCGGAAAGTGGGCAGGAAGCTTAAGACTTGTACTAGCTTCAGATTTATGCTTCTCCCCACTTCTGTGATAATCGGAATGGCAGAATCAGGGAGAACCACCCGCATCCCACCCCTGGTAACAATATTTATAATATAGTAGGTTCGGCCAGCGCCATTGCTGGGTATCCCTTTCGCCAGGGTTCATTGCCCTATCTCTGTTATCTGGGTATTGTACATTTATTACATTCATTGACTAAAATGTAAAAAATAAATAAATAAATAAATGATTGTGTTATTAGTCAACAGGAAATACAATGAAGCAAATTAATAAAATCCAATCTAATATATTCAGTTTCATCTGCCCTGGAAAATTGTCTTTTAGATCATCCAAAAATGTAAAAACCCGTAGAGCCCAATTCAGCAAATAGGTTGGTTAGACAATGCCGTCTTTACTTACAAGAGACGTCTGCCAAGGCAGTAACAACCTGAGCACGTCTACTTTGATGTGAGGTAATTGCTCGTTTTTACCATCGCTGTGTTTCAAGAGACAGGATCAAACAACTTATTGGAATTGCTGGTATATGAAGTGCGCTGCGCTTCCAAATTGCTTCCCATTGACTTTGTAGGTCAGTCAATCCTACTCTCCAATAATAAGAGAGCTCAATTTGGTGTATGATCATACACCAAGTACTTGTCCTCTTCTCCAGACGCTGTAGGTGGGCAACAAGACAGAGCGCCTTTAGAAGACCTCACAGTGATACTTATAAGGGCCAACTCATGACTTATATAGCACCTACATATTCCATAGTGCTGCACACGTCTGTCTCCAGTAGGGCTACAAATGTGGAAGCACTCCAAACAATCCAGGCCACGGCAATAAATAGATTCTTCTATTGCTATAATTTTTCGTACTATAACGTGTACATTGACTTGTTCTTACAGTGCTTAACCCTGGATAAGTTTGAGGGTCACGATGATGAATCCCATCTGACACATCACGCTCTTTACCTGCTTGAAGAAAATAAATTCTGGGCTGGTCTTGTGTTCATGGACATGTTCCCCTGGACTAATAATGTTCCACCTCATGTAAAATACAAAATCCGCATGGATATCGACGTCGTGGAGAAAACCAACAAGATCAAAGATAGGTAGGTATTTCTATATTTTCTATTATTGCAATATTCCAGATATGAGAGTTCCCTTCCTCATGTAGCAGGGCTGGTTACTTTGTCTCACCAACCAATATGTCTGACAACTAAGTCATAGCTTTACAAGTATGTGTCATGTTTTCTTTAGAGACGTTCTCCACTTTGAACAATCCTTACTTTGGAGAGGTGTCCCTTGACGATACAAAATGTCTCCCTACTCAGGCCCCCAGCGACATAACAGGTCCTCCACTTGAAGGGATGCTCTTTGTTCCAGCTCTCCGCTCTGGCCAGAGGATGAAGAACAGAACAACCTCCTTCATTGACTTAGAATCCCCTAAGGCTAGGTCCACATAACAGAATTTGGAGAGAAATTTGAGAGTCTCCCACCTTTGATTCCTCTCCAAAGTCTGGTCTTGCGTTCCATCATGGGTGTGTCCATTGACAAGCCTCAGACACAATATGGCTTATCAATAGCAGGTCACGACACCAGTTCTGCGGCTGAATTGGCCTATGAATCCACAAGAAGATTGAGCGTCCTGAAAAAATAAGCATCCATCAATGACTCCCATTGAACACAATAGGAGGCAGATTCTAGCAGAAATTTTGAGCTGATTTTGAGGCAGAATCCTCCTCAAAATCAGCTGCAAATTTCTCTAAGTTTATGCCCTCTTAAGGGCATAATGGGTTTATAGAAATGGACAACCCATGGACTTCACAACAAACCCCCCTAACATTTGGTCAGGGTTAACTTCTAGGATGCCAGCACTGACCACAACTAACTAACAACGATAAATAGAAATTCAGATTCAATCTGTCACTAATTCATTTTTTTATGATTTTAACAAGGGTTGTTTTCCCATAGAGACGTATCCCAAGAATTCTCAATTTTACTCAAAAATACTGTAGCCTATTTCTATTTTTATTACTACTTTAGATAATATTTTCTACATCTAATATTCCTTGCTAGAACTTATGAATCGTTTCAGCCAATATTGTTGAAAAAATACATAATTTGCATCTTGAAATTTGTTCCGAGGTTATTGATCTAGGTCTGTTTTGCTTTGTCATTTTTGGCATACTTCTTTGGAGACCCTTGAAACAATCATTTTGTACCCCACCAATGCCAAAAGCTGCATTCTAAAGGTAGATTAAGTCCTATTTGGGATGCATGGTTCCTAAGTAACAGGATTAGAGCACGTGAACACTCGGCTGGGTGGTCCCAGGTTCAAATATGCAGGTTAATGACATCAAAGACAAGGAGAAGTGAAATCCTCTTATTTGACCCCCTGACCTTGAATACTCTTGACCTCTGCAGGTTTGGCCAGCTTTTGATAATATAATTACCCCTGCGGTGCATTGAAATACTCTCTGATCATGGTGATCCCTGCTTGGTACCCTAGAAAGAAGTAGATAAGGTGGAGAAGTGGTCTTGTACGAGTGCTGCGATCTTCATTGTAGCTCATGGGACCAACACCTTTACAAAACCATTGCTCAACAGTCCATTATTACATACATAGTATTGTATATTTGCGGTTTTATATTCTAATGTTTCATGGAGTTGTAGGTTTGCAGTTGTATTACATTATTAAGAACATGTCTTGCTTTGTTGCAGATATTGGGACCCCGGACCGAGAGCTGACCCTGTAGAAGATTTCCGATATATCTGGGGTGGCTTTGCTTACCTTCAAGACATGATCGATCAAGGCATTATAAAGACCCAGACAAACAACGAAATACCAACAGGATTATATGTCCAGCAGATGCCGTACCCCTGCTTCGTAGATGATGTGTGAGTGAGATCACGGGAGATACTTGCGTGACATGTACAGTTTAGATGTTTGCACTTTGACCTTGTCTTTAGATAATGTGAAATGTTCCCAGCTCCAGTGCTACAAAGCATGCCTCTAGGGTCCTGGAAATTATCGGCTTTCTGTTACATCAAGATACATTTTTAGAAGTGGACACCACAGCAATACAGTAGTATTTGTTGTCCAACTCATTGGAAGTAAAGGCCCAAGGCTTAATATGTGTTGGGTTCTCTCCCTTGTTCATGAGAGGAAAACCAAAGAAAATATCTAAGAAAAATCATCCATATAAAAGGGTTGTATTATTCCAAATAATACTGCCATATAGTATCCAAGATAAAAAAAAAAAAATACTGTACCATACGTGCTAAGGACTTTGAAGGAAAATGTCCATAGGTGGCCAAGAACCACTGGGATTAGCGCCCCTTCCTTTCTCCAGATATTGGATGCTGTTTTTAGGGTTGTGGGGGTAATGCCGGCCCTGAGGCTGTTGTGTTATGTGCATCATAATCCTGCCCCGATAACATTGTGATGTAGTTTCCTTAACTGGGGCGTAATTTGAGGGGATTGCAGGGGGTGCAGTTACACCAGGGCCCATGAGCCTTAGGTGGCCCATAAGCACTGGCATCAGTATTGAGATTGCAGCTTCCATCTGACCCAACCAAGGAGACCCCCAGATCCCCCTAACCACACTAAGGTGGATTAAACTCCTTAGCACCCATAACCATCACTATCAAGAATTCGCTGTAAGGATGAGGTAGGGGGCCCCTGACAAAAGATTGCACCGGGGCCCACAAGACTTTAGTTGCGCCACTGGTCTTCAACCAGTATATACAGTGAAACATATCCTCCTATCAATTAACAGTAATGATCGCCGACCACAATGTTTTCTCCGGCATATCTAATAACATTTGAAAAAAAAATTCTAGAATAATAAATTTTAATTCAATCCGTATAAAAAAAAAATCACGAATTGGAGAATTAGATAGTAGTCTGATTATTGCGGATATTAAACTGTAACTCTACAAATTATAAAGTCACTGCCGAGCTGGCACACGGCCTTGGCTCGCTTCCTTTACATGATGGATCACTTCATTTTTTGGCTTAATACAGATTTCTTTTATATAACCACAATAGATCCTTTTGTCCATGAAGATGACTATGAGGCAACCTGCTCTTCTGTATCACAGTGAAAAGGAACCATTCACTGTACCCAAATGTTGTGGTATCAGCGGGACCTGAGAACAAGGGTACAAGGGGCCCTTAGCAAAAATCAGACCAAATCAATGGTCCTGTTATGGGTCATGATCACACCCTTAGGGCTCTATGTTGTGGAAACTGAGTTTTTTTTGTTGCAGAATTTGATGCAGTTCTTCGAGCCAAAGCCAAGAATGGCTACAACAGGAATGGGCAATATATAGAAAGCTCTGATGCGTCTACCTTCTGCTCAATCCACTTCTGGCTTTGCCTCAAAAAATCGCAACAAAAAAAGCTGTTCGGACATAGGGTGGTTGTTGTATGTGTCTCTTGTCTTCTCAGTTCTTCTATTAGAGAGCAGCTTTGGCTTCCCTTGTCCTCTAATGCTGAGGAAGTCATTGGTGGTTCAACTTATCTGAGATAGGCAGCACGGTGGCTCAGTGGTTAGGTTGAAGTCCTGGGTTCGAATCCTGCCAAGGACAACATCTGCAAGGAGTTTGTATGTTCTCCCCTTGTTTGCGTGGGTTTTCTCCCATACTCCAAAGACATACTGATAGAGGAAAAAAAAAAAACCTGTTTGAGATAACGTCCATCCTTAGGGAGAGACCACCTTTTCAGGTGTGTGGAGACTTATACAGCCATAGTTGCTCCACTGCAAGGGAACATGGGAAGAATATCCAAATCTGTCTCCCAAGATGTAAACAGGGAGACAGTGCTTCTGTTATGCTGCCCTCTATAGGAAGCACCCTGAACATTATGCCCGATTTTCCTAGAAGTCTTTACTGCATAATGCCGGGGTTATAACCAAATCAATTTCTCAGCTACGGACGGCACCGTTTCTGTCTGGTTGGACTTCACCAGCGCAGCCTAGAGAGAATTGAATTAGGGAGAGTGGTCTCTCCCTAAGGATGGACGTTATCCCCATAATCTGGTCTCTCAGCCTCTCACTTCTACCAAATCAGTTCTCTCTATGCTGCGCTGATGAAGTCCAACCAGACAGAAACGGTGCCGTCCGTAGCTGAGAAATTGATTTGGTTATAACCCTGCATTATGCAGTAAAGACTTCTGGGAAAGTCGGGCATCATGTTCAGGGTGCTTCCCTGTTTACATCTTGGGAGAAAGATTTGCATATTTTGAAAAATATAGCACATTGCACACAAAATGTGATAGAGAAATGCTACAATTGAGAAATTCTATTCAAGGTGAGCTAAAAATATCTTGCCAACCATTGGACTGGAGTCTGAGATTATTTCCATGTGATGTTTGCAATTTAATGTCCTGTCCCGGTGTAGCTACAGCCGAGAATTTGTCCCTAGTTAAACACACAAATACATATCAGTCATACCCGAAGGACGCTGCATACTTGTGGGCTGTGTAATAAATGTAACCTTAGTTTGCAAACAATCTGAGCTCCAACAGAGAAGGGCTGAGAAAAGCTTTTCTAGTCTTTGTTTATCCAGAATAAGACAAAAACAAATATAGAAGATTTGCCTAGTTGACCAATTGCTAAATAATGGAATTTAATGGCCTGGTAGGGTTATAAGGACGGTCTCCAATGTTAAGAAGTTCCAGGTCCTAATATTAATTTAATGCAGGGATGTTTAGATATCATCCTGGACTACAATATGGCCATTTTCCATTTAAAACAGTAAGGCTAGGTTCACATGACGGAATTTGTAGATGATTTTTTTGTGGCAGAGTCCAAGTGACCGCCAGAATCTTCCCACCTTTTTTTTTAATGGGAGGCAATGGCAGATGCTTCTTCTTCAGAATGCTGAATAAAGAAGCTCCCTGCTTGATCTTCCTGTGGATTCCTCGGCTCCTTCAGCCTCAGAATCCGGACCACGAGGCTCAGGCTGATCAGACCTATTGTGCAAAGTCACAGCTTCCGCTTGGGATCCACAGGGCTGGAATCTGGAGAGGATTTGGAGGTGGACGATTGCTTCAAATTCCACCCCATATTCTATCGTGGGGACTAGGGTTGAGCCGATCTTGAGATTTCAGGATCGATTTTAAAATCTGATTTCCGTTCATTTTCCAGCTGATTGCGATCGTGAAATTTACACAATCACTGATCAGGATCCGATCTTTCCCGATCCCGATCACTCAACCCTAATTGTATATTATATATTCAGTAGGGTTGAGCTGATCTTGAGATTTTAAAATCCGATTTTTGATCATTTTCTAGCCGATTGCGATCGTCAAATTTTGCTCGATCGCTGATCGGAATCCGATCTTTCCCGATCCCGATCGCTCAACCCTAGTAAGAACCTAACCTCACGGGATTATCTCTACACATAAGTTGGTCTGTATCCTACAGATGTCTATATGATGCTGTCACATGAGCCGACAAACCGAAACCTAATTGTCATTACTGATAGTTTCCTGTGTCGTGTAATATTATGTTCTCGTTGGTTGTGATTTTCTCACCAGGTTCATGATAACACTAAATCGCTGCTTTCCCATTTTCATGGTGTTGTCCTGGATATATTCAATTTCCATGCTGGTGAAAGACATCGTCCTAGAGAAGGAGTTGCGTCTGAAAGAAACCATGAAAAACCTTGGGGTTACCAATGAAGTCATTTGGTTCACATGGTTTATAGACAGCTTCAGTGTTATGACTCTCAGCACCTTTCTTCTCACCGTCGTGATTGTGGTAGGTCCTGAATCCTGAACATTGTTATCTTGTTGTCATCTAATTTTTTTAGATTTTATTTATTTTTCATCTTTTTGCTAGACAAAATATAGTCTCTTTATCTTCTGGTGCCTGCTATGAATGCAAGCAATGTGCCTTAATATGGGAGATGCCGCACTATGTTGATGTAGCGCCACCTACTGGAGAAGAGGCCATCAATGTTTTTCTTGTCGTGCGTCCGTGGGTGAATGCGCTCAGTGCACTTCAAGAGGAAATTGGCTTTTGTTGTGGATGTTTTTCTTAAATCTCTAAGTTTACTCTTAAATGCAACGTGTATGTGGAAGTAATGTGTTCTAGCAAGTACTGGGATACTCAACCATTGACTTGAGCACCACATGCGTGTGGCCCCCCAGTTGTTGACAGCTAAACATACTGTTATAGACAGGTGACACCAGGAAGATCAGAGCATTACTCCAAGCACTATGAAATACTCTTCAATGTACACGGACAGTATATAGTAAGTAGTATTATGGTAGAAATAACTGCTTACAAGATAACAGAGTTTGGAATACCTTCCAGGACTGAAAGGGGGACACAATCTTTGGTGAATTTAGTTATTTTAAGTTCAGCTTCCAGCCATGTCTACACCCACTTTGGCTCCTCTGATTCCCATCCATGTCCCATTATGCCGTCACAGAGAACATTGCCCATAAGTGACTCTGACATAGTATCATGCCCCTTATGATCTGCACACAGTATGATGTCTCTTTGTACCCTCTATAATGGTCCCCACATTATAATATGCCTCTCAATGTGGCTACCACAGTATAATGCCCCACTTAATATGGCCCCCACAGTATAATGCTCCTCTTAATATGCATCACGGTATAATGCCCCCTTAATATAATCCCCACTGTATAATGCTCCCCCTTAATTTGGCCTCCACCGTATAATGTCTCCCTTAATATGGCCTCTACAGTAAAATGCCCCCTTAATATGGCCCCCATGGTATAATGCCCCCCTTAATATGCATCACAGTATAATGCCTCCCTTAATATAATCCCCACTGTATAATGCTCCCCCTTAATTTGGCCTCCACCGTATAATGTCTCCCTTAATATGGCCTCCACAGTATAATTCCCCCCTTAATATGCCATCACAGTATAATACCCCCCTTAATATAATCCCACCGGTATAATGCTCCCCTTAATATGGCCCCCACAGTATAATGCCCCCCTTAATTTGTCCTCCACAGTATAATGTCTCCGTTTATATGCCAACACAGTATAATGCTCCCCTTAAAGGGGCTCTATCACTAGGAAAAGTCATTTTTAACTAATCACACCTTTGCATAGCCCTTAGAAATTCTATTCCACACCTACCTTTAGTATGTAGATTGCCTCAGTGGTTTTTGAATAAGTCCGTTTTTATTCATATGCTAATTAGACTAGTGCACGATAGATGGTGCACACCTCTCTCTGCTGTTTTCTATGGGAGGCTGCTGCTGGGGCTGCTGATGACTCGCTTCCTGTTTGCTTCACACACATAGAAGATAATGGGAGAGAGGAGGCTGCTGGGAACTTCCTGAGCTGGCTGGAGGCTCATTAGCATATGAATAAAAACCGACTTATTCAGACACCACTGAGGCAATCTACATACTAAAGGTAAGTGTGGAATAGACTTTCTAAAGCCTATGCAAGCATGTGTTTAGATAAAAATGACTTTTCCCAGTGATAGAGCCCCTTTAATATTATCCCACCGGTATAATGCCTCCCCTTCATATATAATGCCAATGGTATAATGCCACTCTTAATATGCAATCACAGTATAATGCCCCCTTAACATAATCCCACTGGTATAATGCCACCCTTAATATGGCCCCCACAGTATAATGCCCCCTTAATATGCCATCACAGTATAATTCCCTCCTTTATATGTCATCACAGTATAATGCCCTCCTTAATATGTCATCACAGTATAATGCCCTCCTTAATATAATCCCCACAGTATAATGCCACCCTTAATATGGCCCCCACAGTATAATGCCCCCTTAATATGCCATCACAGTATAATTCCCTCCTTTATATGTCATCACAGTATAATGCCCTCCTTAATATGTCATCACAGTATAATGCCCTCCTTAATATAATCCCCACAGTATAATGCCACCCTTAATATGGCCCCCACAGTATAATGCCCCCCTTAATATGTCATCACAGTATAATGCCCTCCTTAATATAATCCCCACAGTATAATGTCCCCGTTAATATGGCCGCCACATAAATGTCCCTCCCGGTGGCCCTGCAGAAAAAATGCACAAACAAAAAAATAAAACTAAGATTCAGCTCTCCCCATTCCTTTGAAGTTCATTCCTGCGTTCCTTGCCTGTCCACCATGGGACACGAATGACGGAGAGTCCGCCTGCTAAAACAGCGGACACCCGCAGACTCCATAGACTATAATGAGGTCCATCAGGTTTCTGCAGTTTTTATACTGAAACCATGGAAGAGAAAAGTCTTTTCTCTCCGCCGATTTTCAGCAGAATCTGTGGCAGAGTCTTCTACAGCAAATGAGTCTCCTGACACAAGTGTGGACGCAGTCTAAATAGTGCAAAATTTGCACAACTCTCCTGGAAAACCTCTTTCACTGGTAAAAAAGGACAATGACAACTTAGTGTTGTGTAAAAGTCTTGTTTTTTGACACAAACAGAAGATAAACCCGGCGAGTGCTTGGAAATAGACCAAAAAGTAGGAGAATACACTAAAACAATTGTACAAGTTACTTGGTAAACTGCGTCCATTCAACCCCGGGCAGTATTAATAAGTAATAATCTAGTTCAAGGCTCTGTCCATTAGCTGCCTGGTATATAACCGCATATGTCAGTAAGGTCACAGTCAGTATACAAGACCCTTCCACAGGACACCCGCAGCTATGTGCATGTTAGGATTAGAAGCTTTCACGGGAAATGGCCACTGCTGTAATTGGTCGGAGTTATTGGGGATTATCACTGGTTTGCACGGGCCGGCTACCTGGGCTTTACATTCTTTGTGTGCTTTATCAGCCCTGTCAGATCTGACAAGGAAGAAGGGTAATTGGAAGTGGATCAGGGTATGTGTGCTGGAATGTAAAGAGCATATTTCCCCACACCGAAATTCTTAGAAAATGTAAAGCTTGTGGATACCTTTCCACTTATTCATGCAGAGCAGGTCAGGCCATACACACGTCTGCAGATACAAAAGTAAGATATGAGCTGTGACCGAGGAGCAAAAACAAAAACACAATCCCCTCTAGCCATGTAGAGTAAGAAGACTGAACATATAATACGTATAAGAGTGTGGTATATTAGTATGTAGGCTCCCATTATAGGATAATGTAAGATATTACTTGTGTTATTTTAGAAAACTCCTTTAGGCTGAGGCCCCACGTTGCAGAAACGCAGCTTTTTTGTTGCAGATTTTGCTATGTTTTTTCTTTTTTGAGCCAAAGCCAGGAGTGGATTGAGCAGAAGGGAGAAGTGTAAGAACTTCCTATTTATTTCCCATTCCTCCTGTAGCCATTCTTGGCCTTGGCTCAAAAAACCTCAACAAAATTTGCAACAAAATTTGCAACAAAAAAAAAACTGTGTTTCTGCAACGTGGGGCCTTAGCCTTAATGAGGATCCTGTCCTCGTAGGGGATAGAGAGACCTTTCTGAACACACTGGCAGTAATACAACCAACCTTAGAAAAGCATGCTGAATTATTGCTATGATGCATGCAAATGAATCTTCAAGTGTCCATTGGGCAAGTGTCTTGCAATCTCAGGAGGAATCCTAACCATCGATGCTTGATGGGCATCTCATTGCATGGGACAGGGAGATATCAGAGACCTCATTCAAGCAAAAATGTTAGGGTTACGTGATCACAGGACACTTGCCTGAAGAAGAAACGCCTAGTAGACACTTTGAGGCTAATGTGCATGCAACATAAGATTTGTTCAAGTGCTTCTTAAAGGTATGCTAAATTACTGATGGCACCTCCACCAACTCCAACTCTTTACATCCTTTTCTAGGTGCTTCTATACTTGAAATTTTTCTCCTAGCCCCCACTGTCCCTGAGCAATCAATGGAGTTAGTTGCAGCATCCAATATGCTAATTAGGCTCTCTACTGTCAGATGGGTGGTCCCTATATATGTCTGCTCAAGTCTAGGACCACCCACCTAACAGTCAAGGCTCTAATTAACATATTGGCTACTGAAAATAACAGAAATGACTGCTCAGAAATGGTGGGAGCTAGAGAAAATCCCACCGCACCAGAATCAGCAATGCAGAACCTATTGAAGGATGCAAAGAGTTGGAGTTGGTGGAGGTCCTTTTTAAGAAGGGTCTCACTAAACTCTATATATTTGTGATAGAGGTTTGGGGGGATCAAAACTGCTGATAAGTTCACTTTTAAGATTTTTGCTTCCCTTGCAAAAAGATTACAGCCAAAACAGAAGGAACATAGCACCACTCATGTGTCTTAACATGGCAGCTCAGGAATGGATCCCCATCTATTAAGGCAGGGGTCCCCTGTGCCCTGTAGGAATGGGGCAGCAGGTCAGCCCTCCATTGATCAGACAGATTTCCCCGATCCTTTAGTTCGTTGATTTGGGATTTGGTAGGGACCACACAGAACGTCTACTCATGGGTAACGTGCCTGTTATTTGCCCACTCAATAAGCATGTCCTGTTCCCGATACATCTGTAACTTCTAGTGACCCTGGGAACATATTATTGCAGAGTAGAAATATTTGGATTATAATAACTGGACGAGAACCTGCTGAGAGTCTCAGGCTGTAAACGGCTCGGATTGGAAAGCTGGAAATCATTAATGGCTGTGAATTTGTAGATGATGTTGGCTTTGGACAAGCCAAAGTGTATCCTCCCTCTACCAGAAACTGATCGTATGGGGCAGATTTGTTGAATGCATTCAATCGGAGTCCCATGTAGTCCTGAAAACAAGCGAATCCCATGCCCTCTGTGCGGTAAGAACCGTGGCATGGTGCAATTTTGGAAATCACAGCATGTCAATAATATCCACAGAAACGCTGGCAGATTCCCCATAGATATAATTGTAACAGAAAGTCCGCGGAGGAAAACTCTACCAACTTTCTGTTTAAAGCGCTGCGGGAATGCGTTGCCACCGTGGTTTTTCTTCTTTTTTTTTGGTAGATTGTGAGCCCCACAAAGAGCGCACAATGTACATTTTCCCCTATCAGTATGTCTTTGGAATATGGGATGGAAATCTATGCAAACACGGGGAGGACATACAAACTCCATGCAGATGGTTTGCTGCTGCGGTCTTTCCCACAGCGGTCATCCCATGGGGCCTTACCCGAAATAAAGCATCTCCTTAGTACGTAAAGGTTATTTTTAACCCTTGATTGGACTGATCAAATTAATCCAACGTTATTTCTATCTTTATGCTACCGCCCCTCCGATCCCCCACAACTCTGGAAGATTATTCAAGAGACTTCTAGATGCTTTTGCCATTTTCTAAGAAAACAACACTCTATTATAATTCCATCAAATTGCCAATTAGGAAACAAATAAAACAAACTTTTTTTTTATTCCTTCACAAGCTGAATCTGAGCAGCTTTGCTACCAAGTATTTAATTGACCTGTTGTTATTCCCGGTTTACAATGGGGAGAATTCATGCAACTATAATATGGGTTTTATCCATTATTTTGTTTATACAAGTAACCAGATTCTTCAAATACATCCAATAAGTCAAGTGTTCTGTGCAAGACGTTCTGCTTTCTTTCCGCTCCTTTCTTATCTCTACTGTGTCAAAATCTCATTTTCCTCCATTCTTTTGTGTTGCGTACAATAAAGGGCTCCCGCTGATTGGTTTTCCTTTTCTGTTTGCAGGGTGGCGGAGTCCTTCACTACAGCAATCCCTTAATCCTGTTCCTCTTTCTGATGGCTTTCACGCTGTCCACCATCATGCAAGGGTTCCTCATGAGTGTCTTCTTCTCTAAAGCCAACCTGGCAGCCGCCTGCAGCGGAGTTATTTATTTCACACTCTACTTGCCGCATATCCTGTGCTTTGCTTGGCAGGACCGCATGACTTTCAAATTGAAAACCTTGGCAGTATGTCACCGTGTAGCTTTTCGTAGAACGCAACCGTTGCAGACTTCTAGATGGGAATGTTTTTGTAAAAATAGACCAGTACTAGATATAAGTTCTTAAACATGACACACGCCAAACTTAATATGTTTTGTACAGTCCTCCCATTATTCTGCTTATTTGTGCATTTTCATTTCTTCTGCAGAGCTTGTTGTCACCTGTTGCTTTTGGCTTTGGAACGGAATATTTATCCAGATACGAGGAGCAAGGCCTTGGGTTACAGTTTGGCAACATACGAAAAAGTCCAGTGGAGGGAGATGAATACAGCTTCTTATTCTCCATAATGATGATGCTTTTTGACGCGTTTGTGTATTGGATTTGTGCATGGTATATAGACCATGTGTTCCCAGGTATGCTGCTTATTATACAGGGTGAACAACGCGAGAGTGGTGTATTTTGTTTTGTTTTTTACGTAGTGCGCTAATGCAGAACAGACACAAGCCCAGATAACTTTAATATGGTATATAATTATATTTTGCCAAGATTTTACATTGCTATATATTGTGGGGAAGGTAGCACAGTAGCAGCAAAGGTGCGGACTCCAACTAGTCAAAATATGCAGCAAACAGGTTTATTTAGAAAAAAACCAGGAAAATAAATAAACCTTCATTCAGGCACAAACAAAACAAAATCCTGCTCGTCTGAGCAACTAACTAAACAGAAATAATAACCTAACTATACACGTGGCTTACTTCCAGCCACACGAACAAAACAAGAACAATATTGACTCAGGGTTACAAGACAGACCCAGATGCCCTTCATGCCCTTCTGCATGGCGATACATCCTTATGAACATAGACATAGACACAGATTTTCTCTTGTATACTTGCACACATACATGATCCCAAAGGCCCACACACAGAGATATCCTATCATGTAATCGATTGATATACACATAAATATATATACATATATACAAAAAGCATCTAGCACAATCTAGCACCATTTCTGCATAAGGATATGCCATAAATATCTCATGGTTGGGGGACAACAGGACGCCCTCGCATGGATCATCTGTTCAGGAGTGTGCCTGGTCTGTGTCTCCAAACTCCATGCCCTATATAGTCCCTGGTCGCTATACTGCTGCTAAGCTCCCATTCACTTCAATACTAAGAATAGACCATAAATTTACAAAAAAAATCATGGAAAAACCCCTTTAATGCTTTAATGACATTTCCATTTTCGGTGTATGATTATGGGGGCTGCCATCTTGCATATACAGTAAAATAATTCAGCCACATGACCCATGCAAGCCTGTAGTCTGGAGATGCTCATTGATTTCTATAGGAGAGCTTTTAGATCTACTCTATGACCTGTGTAGAAGTCACTGGGAGAGAAAGAGAAGAAAACAAGTTGTGGCCATGACCTGTGGTGAATGGTGTATCCTGTGTTACCTATATGTGGCTGATACCTTTCATTACAATCCTGCCTGTAATAATAAAGAGATGACTACAGAAAAGTGATCTCTATAGAACATGATGTGTCATCCTACAAGGAGACTCAATGGCAGGGCAAAGACTGGAAGGGACTGTTCACTGCGGATCCCTGTATTTCCCTGTGGATTAGTAAAGCTTTCTATATGTAATAGAGATCTTCTCCAGAACTTACCCCACAGATATGACACTTAAAGAGATACTTATTTTTCTAAACATTCCTGATAACTCGTCTCCTGTAACGTTTCTCCAGGAGTATTGCATCGGTCCTCAGCTCAATGTATAAATTGTCTTGAGGAATCTGCTCTCCCTAAATTCATCTGACTCTCTCCCGCACTCCCGCACTTTCATTATCTTCCTTCACTTTTACCAGTTGACAGGACCAGTTAGCTCTTTGGCCTATGCACTTGATCCCTGTGAAATTACATTCCTTTGGGATCTGTGTGCATAGACCCTACTATGTGCAAATGCAAACATTCCCTGGATTATATTACATGAGACCCTCTAATAGATAAATCCATGTCCTTGTCCCCCATTTATGATCTCTACAGATTTTTGAAAAGTTCACGTTGCTTTGGCTTAAAAATTTTCAGGATGTTTTCTCACTCTGCGTTCCATCTTAGTGGCCTATGCCACAAACACTGCCCTGCCCCTGCTGTGTACTAGAAGTCTTATTACAGCTAACTGCATTATAGCATGCACTAGACATCCTCATAGGTTGGATAAAGACACAAGATCAGCCTCCCATTCATTTCAATGGCAAGAAAATCTGCTTGCAGAATTCGGAATTTGGCCCTGCCCAAGAAAGGCAAAACACAGAGGCGATCATCTCTAAATTCTGCTTTGAAATCCACTTAAGGCTAAGGCCCCTGCAAAAAAGCGCTGCGGGAAAAACCGTGGTGATACATCCTAGGCGCTCCGGTGCCGATAATAGCCCTAAATATTAGCCATGTTTTTTTTACTGCAAGCACACTGACCCATTCATTTCCATGACCCCATTCGCACGACAGTGTATTGTCATGGTCACATGTATAGGACAGGTCCTATTCCTGTCCATTTTATAGTCCTTACCCCATAGGGCTGTGGACGCACAAGAAGCACACAGACGTCATCCATGTTCTATCCGTGCCATTTAATCACGGCCTGGCGACACGCGCAGGGTCATGTCCATGTTTGCACTTTACACTTGTCCAGTACCCAGTGATCTGCCAATCTCTGAAATGTGTTCCCAATACTGCTTGATAACCAAGAATCTCAAAGATTAGAAGCAAATGAGTAATTATTAACATATTTTATTATGAGTCCTATTGGTTGCACTGGGTGACCTCTACCCCTTCTCTATTCCATCATACCATCCAGATGTCTATTAATAAGATATTGGCTCCATGGTCAGAGGTTTTGGATGATTAGAATTGTAATGACCTTTTATTAGCACTGTATATAAGATTAGATTTATCAGTGTCACATGAAGGGTTACTATTATAACCAGCTATCTCTGTTCACCACTAATATAGTATTTTATGTTTTTTAGGAGAATATGGCATACCCAGGCCCTGGTACTTTGCAATTTTGCCAACCTACTGGTGCAGTTTCCAGAATCCCTGGGAAGGGGATGGTAAGCAATGTCCGGGGATAATCTTGTTAGATGAACATACAATGTCCAGTCATTGTGTGACCTGGTAAAAGGATTACATCCAGTACAGTCAATGGGAATATTATGGAGGGGCTTTGAACTCCTAATTGGCCCGTAATTATTATTATGGAATTACTCCGAGCCGAGTCACCAGAATGACTTTGATGCTAATGAGAAAGATCAAGTACAATGAAACCGAGCTCATTCTAGTGCCCAGGAGAAGGAGATAAGCTCGTCTGGAGGGGTTATTTTTGTTGTTACAAATGTCATTGAAAATATCTATTGAGATCAGTCGGACGAATTTCTGGCCAGGATTTCAGAGCTTTCTTCCTGCCTGACAATTGGTGTAATATTAGCAGTACAGTGGCTACTGTTCCATTGACTCATAATCCCATAAATACCTACCAGCTGGTGGCTTTGGGCTCAGGACCCATGTCCGTTCTATCAGGCGCTGCTGTTCTTTATGGGTTAAGTCTTTTGTATTTCAGACCTTCATATACATTCCTATTTTTATATCACAGTGTTTATAGTTATAAAAATGTATCTCTTATTTATACTTTTATTTTTTTTTACAGCTTCGTCTTCAGAGTCCGTTGCTCTCATCCAATATAGGTGATAGAGTGACTGATGCAAACAAAGCCTCCTCCATCTGATTTCATTCCAATATCAAAAAAGTGCATTGGTCATTTTATTGTTGTTTGGGTCTGTTGCTTTTATCCTATAACGGATGAGAACAACGGACTTATGTGAACTCAGCGAGGAAGCAACGGGAAGGCATCTGAAATGGGGAGATACTAAAATGAATTTAGAAGCATAGGGACGCAGCTGAGGCCTCATTCACATCTGCGTCGGTAATCCGTTTGGGGGAGTCCGCATGGGGACCCCCCGTGAACGGACTACCAGACGTATTGGCAAGCATTGTACAGTAAAAGCACATGGACCCCATAAACTATAATGGGGTCTGTGTACTCTTTGCACAAGTCAAGCAGACAAGAAAGTAGATCGTGAACTACTTTTCTGTCCACATGTTCCATGCGGAGACCGTGCGGAGAGCACATGGACCCCATTATAGTCTATGGGGTCTGTGTACTTTCACTGCACACTGCTTGCCAATGCATTCAGTAGTCCGTCCAGGAAGTCCCCTTGCGGACTCCCCCGAATGGCTTACCAGTGCAGATGTGAACGAATTCCCCGAACGGATTACTGACACAGATGTGAATGAGGCCTAAGGGACTGGTAGGCCTTATGCTCTTGTTACCATATGCCAAAGAGTTCCCAACAAGTCACTCTGCCCTAGCTAGAATATTTAGGCTGGCTGAGGGTGCATATGCTCTGAATTGGGAGAGGAGAGAAAGCCATTGCTTTGGTGGTGGCTTATCTTTCTAGGGAAAAGGTAATTGGGCTTGTTGAAATACAGCATGCCCGATTATTCTCTTAACCCACATCTGCCATCAGGGTCATGTTGTGAGACCTTAAACATATTAGATGGATGGGTGGTCCTTTTGAAATCAATACATTTAATGTGTATTGCCACCATTAGGGCAGCAAACTAAATCTTTAGCCCAGGAAAAGGAAATCGTGTCTGGATACACCTCAGCGGTAGAGAGTTATAGATCCCAATAATAAAAAATGGCTTTGTAAGACTCCATACATCTGTGAAGGTGCTTCCTCCTTAAGGAGTGATACTATTATCCTCAGAACATGGTCTAGAAGTCTCTCATCTCTGCCAAACCAGTTTTCCCTACGCTGTGCTGATGAGATCCAACCAGATCGAAACAGCGCTGTCCACAGCTGGGACTCTGTTCCTTTTGGAATAGATTTACTGGTTTGGCTAAACCTCACATCATAGCAATAGGCTTGTTGAAAAAGTCATGCATGATCTTTAAAGGGGGTGTGCCTAGAGGGCAGCATGCAGAGGCACTGTTTTCCTAATGACATCCTGGAAAACAGATTTGCATATTGAGAAAAATTGAATTGTTCATACAAAATATTCTTTTGCAATTTAGCATTTTTTTTTTTTTTTTACACTATGTAACTATGACTTATTGTTTAACCCATAGCTGATTCTGTAGAAACAGAGCTCTCAATCCATGAACATGTGGAAGATGGTCACAGAGAAGGTAAGATTGCGGAGAAAGGAACATGCTACACGTTTTTAGTACCAAATGTAGAAAATAATAACTTTATTTATATAGTGCCAACAAATTCCGCAGCACTTTACAAATCAAATGTGTATTTGCTTAGATGGACCCAGGGGCATAACTTGAGGGGGTGCATTTGCAGTGGGGCACAGGATCCTTGGGAGCCCCATAAGCACTGGTATCAGTAATGAGATTGCAGCTTCCATTTGTCCCATAAGCCAAGGAGACCCACAGATTCCTCTAACCACACTAAGGTGGATTAAACTCTTTAGCACCCGTAACCATCACTATCAAGAAATCACTATAAGGATGAGGTAGGGGGCCCGGACAAAAGATTGCACTGGGTCTACAAGACTTTAGTTATGCCACTGGATGGACATAAGAGTATGTTCACAAGAAGTTTTTTGCAGGTGGATTTTTGCGGAATCTGCCTCAAAATCCACTTGCAAAAATGGCTCCCAATGACTTCAATCGGAACCGCTCACTTTTTTTCCCGCTAGCTAGTAGCAGAAAAAATAAGCGAGATGCCCTATCTTGCCATAGATTCTGTGGCTGATTCAGGCGCGGCGTCTGCATCTCGAGACACGCTCCTGTTTAGGCCCATTCATTCGGGCCTAATCAGGAGTGGGATGCTGCGACAGAATGTTCACAAGGTGGAAAAGGTTTCCGCGACATAGCCTTAGGGTGCATTCACACTACGTAACGCCGGGCGTGTATGAGAGCCGTACACGCCGGCGTTACAGCAGACTGCCGAACACTTCCCATTCACTTCAATGGGAGCGCTCGTAACAGCGGCGTTTACGAGCGCTCCCATTGAAGTGAATGGGAAGTGCTCGGCAGCCCTGCTGTAACGCCGGCGTGTACGGCTCTCATACACGCCCGGCGTTACGTAGTGTGAATGCACCCTTAGACTGAAATATGCTGCCATAGCTCATGGGGCACATTATAGGCCTACTATGAACATTACTGTGCCAAGAACGACTTGCGCTTCCACAGGACTACCCACAGTCAGACATTCTTATATACAGTATATGTAAAATACCTCTTTAATTCATTGATCACATCACCTTTTAATAATATTGGGTGTCTCATATGTTTTATTCCCTCAAAATCCACAGATAAGCCCCATGAATGTCCTCCAGAAGAAGTTCAAGAAGTCCTACCAGAAAAAGTGGAGATCCCCAAAGTAGCCCCTGACAACAAAGTTGCTGATAAATGCAAACATATAGCAAAAAAAGAAAAGGAGAAAGAAGAGAAGCAACAGAAGGATGAACAGGAGAAGGAGAGAAAAGACAAGGATCAGATGGCTGATGGTAAAGAAATGTAATACTAAACTAATGGCAGCCATAAGGGCCATGTACTTGGCAGTATAGTGAGGAATAGGGTTGAACGATTGGGATCGGGAAAGATTGGATCCCGATCGGTGATCAAGCAAATTTCACGATCGCGATCAGCTGGAAAATGATCAGAAATGGGATTTTAAAATCGATCCTGAAATCTCAAGATCGGCTCAACCCTAGTGAGGTTGTTATCGTTCTGCCTAGCCTAGTTTATACGGAGTGAATATATAGAATAGAATTTTAAATTTTTTTATTTTCAGCGAATCCGTTTTTTGAGCCTGAACCTCCTGGTATGATCCCCGGAGTGTGTGTTCAAGATCTGGTTAAAGTCTATAAAAACACTTACAAGCCAGCGGTGGACCGCATGAATATTACCTTTTATGAAGGGCAGATTACGGCTTTCTTGGGGCATAATGGAGCGGGGAAAACAACAGTACTGTAAGTGGCTCTCACTTTTATTCTATTTACTACTACAAGCAAATGTAAAAGACATTTAAAAAAAAAAAAAAAAAAATCTATATTATTTCTTCACTTATCAGGCTCTTTTTGTATTCCAACATTAATTCTAAACTGACATCCACTCTAAAATCTCTGCTGAATCTGTCTTGACTTTCCAAGATGGACTGCTGCTCACTGAAATCTCAATTTACGGCACACAGTAGAAGTCTATGAAGACAAGGAAGGATGTAGGGGAGACGCATGCTTTCTGTCTCGCTCCAAATGCCTAGCTCG
Source organism: Leptodactylus fuscus (assembly GCF_031893055.1). Classification (NCBI taxonomy): domain Eukaryota; kingdom Metazoa; phylum Chordata; class Amphibia; order Anura; family Leptodactylidae; genus Leptodactylus; species Leptodactylus fuscus. The sequence continues at coordinate 71,187,256 of NC_134273.1, read as the reverse complement.
CATGAATACTGATACATGCATGTCTATAATTTCCTCCATGATGTTTATGAGTGACAGAGAATTTGAGAGCAGAATCTTTTGTTTTCTCATGTGCGGTCTATGGGTGACATCATAGATATCCACTGACTAGTTCATGAGATGTAGAGGCTACAAAGGGTATAATACAGAATATAGCCAGTTAATGGTAAGATTAGGGGTTACCCCTCATGAACACCCACTTGGAAAAATATCCTGAAAAGTTATCCGAAAAGTTAGGTCCTTGGTGCCCTTGTAAATGGCACGCTTACCATTGGGATTTTGTCATTAAACAATATTTTTTGGGCTGTTCCCTTCATTTTCTTTGCTCCTATTGAGGCCAGATTGCGTGAACATATTAAAATTAATACTAATTTCTTTGCTGTTTACTTCCACTTAGGTCTATAATAACAGGATTATTCCCACCTACATCTGGTACGGTCTGGGTCCGTGGCAGAGATATTCAGACTCATACGGATTCCATCAAGCAGAGTCTTGGCATGTGCCCACAGCACAATATTCTTTTTCATCGGTAAGTCGTAAGAAAAAAAAGAACTGCCCAAATCATGTAGATAAATTAGAAGTATGGAATAATAATCAGATATTCATCATAACTGTTAATTAAGATAAGATAAGATAATCTTTTAATAGTCCCACGGTGGGGAAATTTCAGAATTAAGTATTAATGTATAAACAATATTAGCAAACCGAGAAGGGGATTGGCTCGATGATCACAGACCCAAGTATGGGGAGGATGGAAGCTCCAATCTTTGCCTTCCCAACATAGGGTAGCATGGCAGCATGGCCCAGCTAGGGTTACCCAGGACCTTTATTTTGTTTTTGCTATTGATTCCTTTCTCCTATTTAATGGTCACTTATACCTTGAGCCCGTGTCCACCCCTGCCAGGTCTCTGTGCTATTCCCCAGGGAAACTGGATAGGCGACGGCTTCCCGGCAGTCAGTTTTTAAACCCATTCATTTAAATGGGTTTTAAAGCAAAGCGACGGTGTCCGTGTGCATCCTCTCCGCAGGGAAAACATTTTTCTTTGCACAAACACAAAGTCCTGCATGTCCCCTATCCAGTTTCCCCGGGGAATAGGACAGAGACCCAGTGGGCGGACACAGGCGTTAGTGTAAACACCCCTTAAGGCCGGGTTCACAAGGGGTATTTTGGTCAGGATTTTGAGGCCGTATCCGCCTCAAAATCCTGACCAAAAATACGGTCAGTTCTTTTTTCCGGGAGCTGTTTGTTCCGGCTCCCGGAAAAAAGAACAGACATGCTCATTCTTCAGGTGGAGTCGCCTCGCAACATCCGCCTGAAGACACTCCTGACTAAGCCCATTCATTGGGAGTGCACGACCTCCGCCTCAGGTTCCGGACCAAAAAACCCCGTGTAAATCTGGCCTTACTGTGGCCAATTTTTCTTTGCAAGACCAGCCACCACTATCCGGCTCCTTTAGGGCTAGTTCACATGGAGTTCCGCGTCTATACATTTCGTCGCGGCATTCCGCGATGGATTAGCCCCAAATGAATGGGCTGCGGCTGATTCAGACTCGGAATCCTCGGCAAGATAGGGCAGCTCGTTTCTTTTTTCTGCTACTAGATAGCGGAAAAAAGAAGCGAGCGGCTCCCATTGAAGTCAATGGGAGCCAATTTTGGCAGCAGATTTTGAGGCGGATTCCGCATCAAAATTTGCTGCCAACTTCCCCTATATGAACTAGCCATAAAGATACAGACCTATAGGTACAACCCTTCCTGCTACATTATAACCTATGTCATCCCGCTAATGGTTCTTATCTAGAGATGAGCGAGTAGTATTTGATCGAGTAGGTATTCAATCGAATACTACGGTATCGAATACTACTCGTACTCAATCGAGTACCATTCACTATTCGAATGGAAAAGTTCGATGCAGAACCAGCATTGATTGGCCGAATGCTATACAGTCGGCCAATCAATGCTGGTTCTTCTCCTACCTTTAGAAGTCTTCTCCGTGCAGCGTCCCCACGGCATCTTCCGGCTCTGAATTCTCTCTGCCAGGCATCGGGCCTGGGCAGAGCTGACTGCGCATGCCCGCACTACAAGCGGGCATACGCAGTCGGCTCTGCCCAGGCCCGATGCCTGGCAGAGTGAATTCAGAGCCGGAAGACGCCGCGGTGATGCTGCACGGAGAAGACTTCTCGGAGGATCCAGCCCGACCCTCACTCGTGGACTTGGTAAGTATAATTTGATCGAATGTTGCCTACCCCTGAAACGATCATTTTCCCCCCATAGACTATAATAGGGTTCGATATTCGATTCGAGTAGTCAAATATTGAGGGGCTACTCGAAACGAATATCGAATCTCGAACATTTTACTGTTCGCTCATCTCTATTCTTATCCCATTCCAACTCAACCTCGTTCATGTTCTTCTATTCCGTACAAAATTTTTGTTAGATTTTTCTCAGCAATTTTACTATGTTATTCCTACAAAAATGTTCCCCAGAACGTTTTGACCTTCCTTCTCGATGGACAAGTATGAGAACACCTACAAAGAAGACTGTAAGATTTATTAAAGTATGGTAAATATAGCTGATCTGCATAACTTTACTGGCCCTGGCTTGTGACCAGACACAACAACTGACCTTTTATACTTGTTTTACCGGCATCATCTTGGTTTTCTCAAGAAGTGTGAAAACTGCACATAACCTCCTGTAAAAATAATGGGAAATAGGAGTGGGAGTGGATGGCTCCAGCCAGAAATAATATCACTGACATTTTTTCTTCAAGTATTTAAATAGGAAAGGTCAGCAGGGAAAAAATGTGAGGAAAAATAAAAGCAGTTAATTTATCGTCCTACTGACAGCTGCAAAACTGTGACGGGATAGGCGCATGGTCCTTGATGTCCTCTATCAGGATTAGTGCAAACAGTTCCCACCGCAAGCCTTCAGATAGTCAACTACCCAATGGACCAAGAAAAAATCTAAATAAAAATTGAAATCTTACCCACTAATTTTAGCTCAATGATACATGGAAATATCAATGGAATGGTTCATCTTGAAACCCAAAGAAAAGTTGACCAAAGCAAATATAGTATTGGTCAGGGAACTGCTTCTTGGGGAAATGGGTACCACCAACTTGGCTGTCATTTCACCTAACTTACTGATTTCTGAAACAAAATTTTGTGGATTTTCACGGTCACATGCAGAATTCTTACCTCCTCAGCTTAACCGTGGAAGAGCATATTCTGTTTTACGCTCAACTGAAAGGTAAATCAAAAAGACAAGCTGAAAGGGAACTGGAAGTCATGCTGGAAGATGTCGGGATTCCTCACAAAAGGAACGAGGAAGCTCAGAACTTGTCAGGTTTGTGTCACTTTATAGCAGTCAGACCTGGGACATCTACCCTGTTTCCCTGAAAATAAGACATCCCCCCTTCACCTCCTAGACCACCTACATGCCGGCGCTCTGCTAAGGACTGCCGATTGTTCCCCGCTCCAGCCGCTGCATAAGACATCCCCCGAAAATACGACAGGTCATATATTTCGGAAGAGAATTTAATATGACACTATCTTATTTTCGGGGAAACAGGGTATAATACTATTACGTCCTTATATAAACATTGGGTTCTTCAAAAAAAATTTCAGGCTTGATCTTACACTTAATAATCACTGATGTTAAAATCACATAACCCTACAATTTTATTAATTCAGATTTTAGAACCCAAATCACCAAAAATCTGATGCTAGTAATTCAGATTTTATGAACCAGATCTTATGACCTATATTTGTAAAAACACTAATGCTATTAATTTAGATTTTATGGCTCAGATCTCCTAAAATTGTGACCTTTATTATTCAGAATTTTGCTTAAATCTAAGGCTATGTTCATATCAGAGCTGGAGTCTCCAGTGGTAGGCCACTGAAATTTGGCAGAGGAAAATGTCTTGCATGGAGAAGTTTTTCCTCTGCAAGTTTCTGTTTAAAAATGACGGACAGCTGACAGACCCCATTCGGGAAATTTTTTCCCCTGAAATACGGAATTGGCATGAGCCTCATGGGGTTTTTTGCCCTCCCCTAGATCAACTCTGTAGGGGATTGTAGGGTTATAGGTTGGACTTGATGGACTGATGTCTTCATCCAACCTCATCTACTATGTAACTGTGTATTATAATCAATGAGGTCCGAAGGACTCGATGTGCTATTGATGTTTTAGCAGTCCACCTCTCCATTGTTTGGGTCCCCTGATGGAGTCAGACTATGGAGAGGCTATCCTAAAGTGAACCTTACTAGGTTTTCCAGGCTAGCGGGATCAGTTGTAGCCTGACCTACCAAGCTTTGACCACCATGACTCCAATATACACTTTACTCTCCCACGAAGAAAACTTGAGGTACCAGCACACCGCATTATGACATATTTATCCAGCAAGTTTGTATTCTGGGTGTTTGAGGGCTGGTTTGTGCTATCCCATGCTATATATCTTCCTGTCAACTAATGTTTTTGACTACTTATAGGTGGAATGCAAAGGAAACTATCTGTCACTATGGCATTTGTTGGAGATTCTAAAGTTGTGGTTTTGGATGAACCTACATCTGGGGTAGACCCTTATTCTCGACGATCTATATGGGATTTGCTGTTGAAATACCGATCAGGTAGGCCATGTTAGACATATATAGAGATTTTAAGAAGTTCATTTTATTAGATGCTTCTCACAGAGAAGAAGAGGTTGAGCGCATCCGAGGTCTTGGAGCTGAAGAACCAGCCCAAGTTCAGGTCATGTTTGATCAGAACATATCACATATTGTACAGTATGTAGCTGACACTTGTCTTTCTCAGGCAGGACCATTATTCTGTCTACTCACCATATGGATGAAGCTGATCTTCTAGGAGACAGAATTGCAATAATTTCTCAGGGAAAGCTTTACTGCAGTGGATCCCCACTATTTCTGAAGAACTGCTTTGGAACGGGCTTCTACTTAACCCTGGTCAGGAGAATGAGAAAAGTGAAAGAACCAGTCAAGAAAGATTCTGTAAGTTTATAGATTATTCCCTCTAACGCCAATTTACTTAATTTACCCCAAATATAACATGACATGTTCTTCTCTGTCTTGTATTATTCATTGATACAATGTTTTTCTTACTTTCTTAGGCCTCCTGTCGCTCTGACTGTTCTTGCCCTTGTCCAAGTTGTGCTCCTAAAGCTAAAGAAGATGTTCTTGAGCAAGAATTAGATGGTAAGACTGTCTAATAATACTAGCTGTTTTACGAGCAGTTTTTGGGGCTTATGATATTATTTTCAAAGCAAGGCCAATCTTTTAAAGCCATTAGACATCAGTTTATAGTGTATTAAAACACATATTGTATTTGTACATTATTGCAGAACTATTGCCAAACCTATTACATAGAGAAATGTACATACAGTCCTATGAAAAAGTTTGGGCACCCCTATTAATCTTAATCATTTTTAGTTCTAAATATTTTGGTGTTTGCAGCAGCCATTTCAGTTTGATATATCTAATAACTGATGGACACAGTAATATTTCAGGATTGAATTGAGGTTTATTGTACTAACAGAAAATGTGCAATATGCATTAAACCAAAATTTGACCGGTGCAAAAGTATGGGCACCTCAACAGAAAAGTGACATTAATATTTAGTAGATCCTCCTTTTGCAAAGATAACAGCCTCTAGTCGCTTCCTGTAGCTTTTAATCAGTTCCTGGATCCTGGATGAAGGGATTTTGGACCATTCCTCTTTACAAAACAATTCAAGTTCAGTTAAGTTAGATGGTGGCCGACCATGGACAGCCCGCTTCAAATCATCCCACAGATGTTCAATGATATTCAGGTCTGGGGACTGGGATGGCCATTCCAGAACATTGTAATTGTTCCTCTGCATGAATGCCTGAGTCGATTTGGAGCGGTGTTTTGGATCATTGTCTTGCTGAAATATCCATCCCCGGCGTAACTTCAACTTCGTCACTGATTCTTGAACATTATTCTCAAGAATCTGCTGATACTGAGTGGAATCCATGCGACTCTCAACTTCAACAAGATTCCCGGTGCCGGCATTGGCCACACAGCCCCAAAGCATGATGGAACCTCCATCAAATTTTACAGTGGGTAGCAAGTGTTTTTCTTGGAATGCTGTTTTTTTTGGACGCCATGCATAACGCCTTTTTGTATGACCAAACAACTCAATCTTTGTTTCATCAGTCCACAGGACCTTCTTCCAAAATGAAGCTGGCTTGTCCAAATGTGCTTTTGCATACCTCAGGCGACTGTGTTTGTGGTGTGCTTGCAGAAACGGCTTCTTTCTCATCACTCTCTCATACAGCTTCTCCTTGTGCAAAGTGCGCTGTATTGTTGACCGATGCACAGTGACACAATCTGCAGCAAGATGATGCTGCAGCTCTTTGGAGGTGGTCTGTGGATTGTCCTTGACTGTTCTCACCATTCTTCTCTGCCTTTCTGATATTTTTCTTGGCCTGCCACTTCTGGGCTTAACAAGAACTGTCCCTGTGGTCTTCCATTTCCTTACTATGGTCCTCACAGTGGAAACTGACAGGTTAAATCTCTGAGACAACTTTTTGTATCCTTCCCCTGAACAACTATGTTGAACAATCTTTGTTTTCAGATCATTTGAGAATTGTTTTGAGTAGCCCATGATGCCACTCAAACTTACAATCAAACTTACCTGAACTTGAATTGTTTTGTAAAGAGGAATGGTCCAAAATACCTTCATCCAGGATCCAGGAACTGATTAAAAGCTACAGGAAGCGACTAGAGGCTGTTATCTTTGCAAAAGGAGGATCTACTAAATATCAATGTCACTTTTCTGTTGCGGTGCCCATACTTTTGCACCGGTCAAATTTTGGTTTAATGCATATTGCACATTTTCTGTTAGTACAATAAACCTCATTTCAATCCTGAAATATTACTGTGTCCATCAGTTATTAGATATATCAAACTGAAATGGCTGTTGCAAACACCAAAATATTTAGAACTAAAAATGATTAAGATTAATAGGGGTGTCCAAACTTTTTCATAGGACTGTACGTTTGCCACCAAATTATTATATCATTATAAATCATATTGTTTGTTTCCTGGTAAAAATAGTTGTAGGTGAATAAATAATAGTATCTTCTATATCGTCCTACAGGTGACGTGGCTGGCCTGACTGAGTTAATTCATCATCATGTTCCTGATGCAAAGCTCATAGAAAGCATTGGGCAGGAACTGATCTATCTACTGCCTGGCAAAGACTTCAAGTACAGAGCCTATGCTAGTCTGTTCAGAGAGCTGGAAGAGACTATAGGGGACCTGGGTCTGAGTAGTTTTGGGATCTCGGATACACCACTGGAAGAGGTAAACCAATACACCCGTTTTGTAGCACCATGTATATCACTTCAACACACAATATACTATTGAATAAACATTTTGGGGATCTAATTGTTTTAACGAAAACAAATTACAACCAATGGCGTATCTAAAGTCTTGTAGGCCCCGGTGCAATCATTTGGGGTTAGGGTAATCGTTAGTGCAATCCTTAGTGCGGTTCGGGTAATCTGTGGGTCTCCTTGGCTTATGGGCCAGATGGAAGCTGCAATCTCAATACTGATGCCAGTGCTTATGGGCCCGCTAAGGCACATGGGCCCCGGTGTGACTGCACCCCTTCAAGTTACGCCCTGGGTGACATCTAATATCATAATCTATATTGTATGGTTCACATTATACTTACATTATACTATACAGTTTCACATTTCTAAGCCATGTACAGAAAAATAACTGTACATATTCGCCTGGGATCCTTAGTCTCTTACCTAACCATAAATCTTACATACATGCTCCATATAATAGTAATTTCCATCCTCTAACACCCAACCTCAGTGCTTTAGGCATAAATTATTACAATGGGGTACAATTTAGAAATTTCCTATATTATAAGTTACTGAAGAGCAATAAAACATGTTGTAAAATAATACAATGAATGGGATACTTTAAAAGATCTAGAACAAAATCGGTAGAAACAGACTGATGGAAATGAGGCCTACAAACATTCCAACTCACCCAAATCCCACATAATAGTTCTATGATAAGGACCCAAATTTGATTCAGTTCTTTATCTTCACAGATATTCTTAAAAGTTACAGCTGATTCAGTGACTGGAACGGAAACTCCAGGTATTGACCTTTTCTCTATTGGATATAACAGAAAACAGATTGGAGCTGGAGTTGGAATATCCCTTAATCTAAATTCTTATTATCATGTTATTCCCTTTCAGCATCTAAAATAGAGGCTTTTTAACCACCTCTGCCATTTCCAACTCTTGACATCTTTAGGACCTGCTCCACTGATTCCATCTACGTTGGAAATTTTCTCTAGCCCTCACCATTCTTGAGCAATCGATGCTGCTAGTTTCAGCACCCAATATGCTAATTAAGCTGTCTACTATCAGGTGGGCGGTCTCAGTCTACTCCAGCATCACCCACATAACAGAGAGCCTAATTAACATACTGGTGCTGAAACTAACAGCTCCATTTGCGGTGGCAATAGTGGCGCCTATGAAAGAATGCAAAGTGTTGGTGGAAATGGTGAAAGGTCCTATTTTAACCAATATACCATGTACAAGTATTTTTAATAGTATTATTAATTTGGTTCATATCGTTGGACCAGTTTTGACCTATTTAGTAATACTGGAATATCATAAGTGTCCTAGAGCAACAAAACAGAAATAGAAGGCATAAGCTTGTCTAATATGGCTATATTTTATAACATACATAGCACAGGCAGAGACTAGACTGTGTAACAGGAAGATACTGTGGATTATTGCTAGTGATTAGTATACTGTAGTAAAAAATATATATATCATGCATGCTATCTATGCTATTCATAGAAATTAATTGAAAAGGTCTCCCTTTAGTCAGGGTGTAGCAGTGATGGTGAATCTTTTAGAGACCGAGTGCCCAAACTGCAACCCAAAACCCACTAAATTATCACAAAGTGCCAACAGGGCAATTTAACCTTAATAATGTGCAGATCCACAATTGCACACAATTACAGACCTGCAAAATCTGGTCATACGAATGGGGCTTTAAAGAGCTTTCTGCTTCACTGTGATGCCCCATACAGTCCAATCTGCTTCACAGTGACCCCCACACAGTATAATCTGCTGTACAGTGGTCCCCACACAATACAATTTGCTCCTCGGTGGCCCCCACACAGTATAATCTGTTCCACAGATTAGTGTCCAAGGAGAGGGCTCTGAGTGCCACCTCTGGCACCCGTGCCATAGGTTCGCCATCACTGGTGTAGGACGATGAGCAAATGTCTTAAAGAGCACCTTTCACGTCCTCTGGCACCTGCGGCTTTATATACCAATGGAAAGCTGACAGTGCGCTGAATTCAGGGCACTGTCAGCTTTCCCAGTATGCTCCTGGGTCCCAGTGATATCGGTGCCATTAATTTCAGCACTGATATCCCTTCACCATCAGAAGGGCGGGCCTTAATGCTCAGCGTGTCCCTTCTAACAGTACGATGCTATCGAAGAGTGCTGTTGGGGAGGTGTTCCTTACCTCTCAGCAATGATGCTATTCAGTAAGGTTCATTATTCTGACAGTGTAGAGATATTGGTGCTGAAACTAAGTGCACTGATATCTCCTGCACCCAGGTGCACATCGGGAAAGCTGTCAGTGCACTAAATTCAGCACACCGTCAGCTTTCTAGCAGTGCCAGAGGACGTGAAAGGTCCTCTTTAATTTGTCCATCAACATAAAATGGCCAATCACATATTGGATTTGTTGTACAAATGTACAAATGATCAGAACATCAGCATGCCAAGCTGAATTGGCAGTATCATTATGATACTTAGGTTTGTATGACTTGGAGTGAGATGTCTGTGTCAAAAGCAGAGTAAATCCTGACAAGACTTCTAGAAGAGAAACTAATGGTAAGTTCACACAGGGATTTTTGGTTAGGATTTTGAGGCCGTATTCGCCTCAAAATCCTTACTAAAAAGATGGCTCCCATTGAAATCAGGGAACAAGCCGGCTCCGGGAAAAAAGAAGCGAGATGTTTATTCTTCAGGCCGAGTCGCCTCGTGATTCAGCCTGAAGAAACTCCCATCTCCGGACTAGGCCCATTCATTGGGCCTAATCAGGAGCAGAGCGAGTGGCTGGATGCTGGCGCAGTGCATCGGCTTTCAGTCGCGGCGACCTGGCTTTTGGATCAGAACTAGAGATGAGCGAGTACTGTTCGGATCAGCCGATCCGAACAGCACGCTCCATAGAAATGAATGGATGCACCTGGTACTTCTGCTCTGACGGCGGCCGGCCGCGTAACCCTCCGTGGTGCCGGCTACGTCCATTCATTTCTATGCGAGCGTGCTGTTCGGATCGGCTGATCCAAACAGTACTCGCTCATCTCTAATCAGAACCTGACTCTTCTAGGAGTCCTGTCACAATTCCAAATGATATAAACCTATATATAACAGAGCTCTGTCACATAGGGCTGCAAAAATCATCTGACAGGTTTGCTGTAATATAAATCTGTTTTCCACATGAAGTTACTGAAGCCGTATTTTAAGATACCGATCACTTTCATGATATAATTTCTCCAGATCCCAGTGAAAACAAATATACAGTATAGTTTGTATATATAGTTGATGATTTCTCTATTTTTTAACTTTATTTCTGCCTGATCTTAACACCAGAGGAATGGATGTTACAGCAGAGGAAATCCAGAACCAGTCTAGCAACAGAAAACAAGTCAACAATTGTCAATGTCGAAACTAAAGGTGATTCAGGCAGAATAAGATGGGTAAACTGATGGCATGTCTGTTCTTGCTTATCTTACTGTGTTACATGAAGGGTCATCTCCTTACATGCTACATGCAACATTTCTTACGACAAATGCCCTTCTTCTGTCTGTTGTCAGTGACATTATATCTTGGCGCACAAGGTACTAGTCTGATTTGTCATTGCTAAGTCTTTGTAATTCAATATTTTACAGCTAATATAATATAATATAATATAGAATTTTAGAATAGTCATTGTGGACATTTCCTTGAAGAAGACCTGTCACCATGTCTGATAAGTCCAATGCCATACATTATCGGATAGGCCCTTTCCAAAGCTATAGGCTCTTTTCACATTGATGCAGATTACGGTATACAAGCCAAGTCAGGGGCATTTTACCACATTAGTGAGGTCTATATTTATATATATATATATATATATATATATATATTGTCATCACTGTCTGAGCTTTTATCAGCAAACTGCAATTAGCAGAAGATAGCTTCTCTGAAAACAAACATAATCCCAGGAACTCAACCCCCTTCCCAGGGGTGAACCATTTGTTTCTGCCGCCTGAAGCAGACGTCAGAAGGCCCCCCCCCCCCCGGAGGAGGGGGCGGGGCTGAGCGGAAGGGGGCGGGGCCGAGCGGAGCGATCGTCTTTAGCAGGCAGAGAGCAGGCACGGAGAGGATCTGCTCTCTGCCTGAGCGTGAGGGGCGGCCGCTGGAGCAGCACTGCTTCAGCGACCTCCCCAATCCACCGCTCAGTGACGGTGACCCTAAGCCAGTCCAGGACAGCTTGTCCTGGACTGGCTTAGGTCAGCAAAAATGCCGCCCTCCCTGGAGCCCTGGCATAGCGCCGCCTGAAGCAGTCGCTTCAGGTCGCCTCATGGGAGGTGCGGCACTGCCCCTTCCCCTTCAGAGAGCAGCGAGTCACGTCATCCTTCCTATAATGCTAGATAAGGACATATACCAGGCTGAGTTCATTGTCAATGATGTATAAACAATAAGAGGAATAATTTCACATAGCTGGTAAATCAAGTTGTATTTCAAAAGCGTTGTATTTAGGAAAACTATCGAATTTACGTAAAATAGCAATTTAGATAGAATCCTTGAGATGGGAATACCCCTTCAATCCACTGTCCAGTGACTGGCAGAGAGTTAGAATAATGAACCACAATTGCATTTCTGAAACCCGAGTCAAGGGACCAGTGACCAGGGACCACACAGGAATAGGTCCTGTCCTGAGTTTTGCTCAGCTCATGACTGGACCGTGAAAATACACGCTTGTATGTAAGTGGACATAAAAATGAATGTGTCAGTGTGCTAGGTGTGAAAAACATGGCTGTCACACTGACTGTGCCCATGTATTACATAAGGGATGATGGGGCTTCAATAACCTCATACAACAGTTCATAGAAGCAAGCATTTCAGTTCAGTTATGAAGATGTATACTGTGTCATATCCTAGATATTAATGCAGAAGATATCAAGCCAGACATTCTCCAGTTTACCCATACTTATCTATTACCTGAAACAAAATGCTTGCAGTACATTTCTAGGTGCACCTTCCGCTTCGGCTGAAGTTGCATGTTTGGTGAGGCATGCAATCCATAGGCAGATACTACGGCTATGTTACAACTAGGATTAGATACACTAGCCTGCTTACCATTGCGAATGCTATATACTGTGCTTTCAAGCAAGTGACAAGTGACAAGAGATATGCTGTATTGTTGATTGGCAGCCATGAAATGCCAAAACAGCCCATATAATAGGGCCTGTGCATATGGATGTGGTTGTGTCTGGTAAGGTGACTTGTTGCAGTTCTGAGCTGTAGTACCAGGCATATCCAAAATTATATGTGTGGTGCTATGTCTCGGCAAACAGTGAAGAAGACAAGGCTTTCATTGAGATGGAAAGATCAGATATAGATTGACTATCATAAGGCTATACCACCTATATTAACCATGTAGTAACTGGTCTGTTATAAGCCATCACTTACCAAACCCTATAGCATGTTTATTATTTCTACCATTGTGCACTGCCCGGCTCCTCGGTCATAGGTTCTCTATGGCGGTCCTACCAGTGATTGACAGCTATGTCTGTATGCACAGGAATAGGGAAAGTCTTAGGCACGGTTGCTTAACATTAGCTTGTGCTTCTTTTTTGTGTCCACACATTTCTTACACAGATATTGTCTAATTTCCCCTATTTATCCCACCAAGAGCAAACAACATGTTTGAGAAAGCAGTCTCAGAAAAGCATTGCTGGAGGTGCTGTGGCTGATGCCGGCCATGATCCTCCTCCAACTGGCCCTACAGAAACCGAAGGCAAAGGATCCCAGCAGATCAAGGGCAGCGACCTCCTGCACCAGCAGTTTAAAGCTCTTCTTATAAAACGTTACCAACATGCAACTCGCAGTCAGAAAGACTTTCTTGCCCAGGTAACTTTCTTCCTTTCATCCTCCTCTTTTTCTTCCTTTCTTTGTTCAATCCTTTAATTAAGGTATCGGTCACTACAAAGATCACAGTCACTCCTTAGTCAGCTAGAGATGTATATACTCGAGTTTAAGCCAAATTTTTCAGCCCAGTTTTTGTGCTGAAAAAGCCCCCCTCGGCTTATACTCGAGTCAGCAAAAAAAAAAATTATTTATTTATTTATTTATTTTTTTGGTGGGGGGTCGTCTATGACCAGCCACAATATCAATGTATAGAATCTCCCATGAAATAATGCAAAAAAAAAAAAAGATTAAAAAAAGTAAAAAAAAAAATGTTGTAAATCCCTCCTTTCCCTAGAATACATACAAAAGTAGAAAATTACTGCAAAACACATACACATTAGGTATCCCTGTGTCTGACAGTTCCCAGTCTACTGAATATAGGGGATCTGCAGTGCTCCTGTTCCGTCGGGAAGGGGTTAATAGGAGCACTGCAGATACCCTATATTCAGCCAGACTGAATTCCAAGTGGGGGAAGAAAAAACAGCCCTCAAGCTCAGGGAAGGGGCAGACAGACAACCAAAACACCCCCTCCCCTTCCCCAGCACCCAGCAACTACTGCACCCAAAAACTCGGACCATTTTAATTTTTGAAATTTTCCAGTAGCTGCTGCATTCTCCAACCCCCCCCCCCCCCACCACCACCACCTCGGCTTATACTCGAGTCAATAAGTTTTCCCAGTTTTTTGTGATAAAATTAGGGGGGTCGGCTTATATTCGGGTCAGCTTATAATCGAGTATATACGGTATATTACAAGTAACATAGTCAGAAATGCAATACAAAACCTGCATATTTTGGGGGGTTCTGAGGCGTCTTCTACATTTTCAGTTTCTGCACCTGAATCAGTCACAGAGTCCGCAGCAGGATGGAACAGGACGCTTCTTTTTTTCTGTGACAGAATGAAAAAATTATATGTGACTGAAAGTTATATCATTTGCTGCTTTTGTTTTCTGGAGCTTGTGTGACCAGGATCCAAGGACACCTACTTGGGAAACACCGCTTTTTTTCACGGCAAAGTGTCCGTTTTTATGGATCTCTCATAGATATGAGTCTTTTGAGGGATCCTTAAAATTTGTCCAAGAAATATCATCATCTGTTTTTTTTCTCAGATTGTACACATGGACCGTTAAAACAAAGGTTGTGTGAAAAGATCCATGAAAGTCTATGGGGCGGCGGGTTGGCATGTGAATGAGCACTTAGGCTGAGGCTACACGTTGCGTAAATGTTGCTTTAATTTGTTGAAGATTTTGCTGCAGTTTTTTGAGCCAAAGTCAAGAGTGATCTGAAAAGGAATGGGAAATATAAAGGAAGTTCTGATACTTTTCCCTTCCGATAAATCCACTCCAGGGTTTGGCTGACAAAAAAACACAGCAAAATCTGCACCATCTGCATGATTCCCTTCTTTCTGTACAATGGTCATGTCTGCCATGTTTCTTAATCTTGTCTCTTCTTTCTCTGATGTTCTGTTCCTTCTCCCTTTCTGCAGATTGTGCTTCCCGCTAGCTTTGTGCTGCTGGCCCTAATCTTTACTCTCATTGTTCCTCCTTTCGGTGAATACCCCAGTCTAACACTTCATCCATGGATCTACGGACAGCAGTATATTTTCTTCAGGTCAGAGGAACCTGTAACGTAGTAAAGTCCCCATAGTCTGGTCAGAGGCGGGCAACAAAGTCTGCCATTCATGTTTCCACACACAGTATCAGGAATTGGTCTAAGGCAGGGGTGCTCACACTTTTTCAGCATGTGAGCTACTTTATAAACTGACCAAGGGATAAGATCTACTACCCACTTCTTGTGGGTGGGGCTTGTGGGCGGGGCCTGTGGGTGGGCCAGGGTGGGGCCTGTGGGCGGGGTGGAGCGTGAGAGCAGGAGACAGCTCTCCGATGTCTGCTTGTTCACAGCGCAGGCTGAGAATCATCTCTGGACACTGGCAGGCCGGGGCCTTGCACTCGTTCGCAATCAGGGCTGCAGCAGCCCCGCCTGCCAGTCTCCGGAGATGACTCTCAGCCTGCGCTGTGAACAAGCAGCACCCCGGCTCCCTCCATCCCTAACAGCGGGGAGCGCGTCATCCCCCGGAGCTGCTGTTGCCCTGCCTGCAAGTGTCCGGAGTGCTTGTTCACAGCGCAGGCTGAGAGTCATCTCCGGACACTTGCAGGCGGGGCCTACAGACATCGGGATCCCTGGCTGCACCCCGCGATAGACCCATACATCCTTCGCGATCGACCAGTAGATCACGATCGATGTATTGGGCACCCCTGGTCTAAGGAATCAGCATCAGTTGGAGCTTAGCGTTAAAGTACGTCAGGAGATAATGTGCCAAATATAAAATAAATAAATAAATAAAATTAAAACATGAAATGTACTCAGAACCTCATAAGGAAATTATTTGTAACGTATCGGGAAAAAACCCTACTATTTATAATCGCCATAACAACAGAACCGCAATATACTTTTTATGTCTATTATTGTCATTTCCTTTAAGATACATTATTCGTAATGAACTTATTTTCTCACAATGACTTTAGTAATGAGCATCCGGGCTGTGAGGAGCTAGTGCCCATATCAAACGCCTTCCTGAATAGTCCAGGCTTTGGTACTCGCTGTATGAAAGATATACCTTTAGGGTAAGTAATAACCGCCATAATAACGGTGACTATACATGTCTGCCTGCCTGCTATGTACAAGCTCAGTGCACCACTACATATCCTCTTGTCTCATCATATCCTGAGACTCGTAGAGTAACTTAAACAGCTTCAACAATACGTTGGGTAACAGTCTGCTATCAAAAGCAGACACGTGCGTCTGTTTTTCATGACCATTACATCTGTCAAAATGGCACGGACATGTGAATAAGGCCTAACTTTTGCTAATACGTTGTGTTACTTATTATATGCTGATTACTTTGTATTCTCTGCCAGAATTGCATTCATGATTCTGAAAAATTCCAATGTGAAATCTTCCAAAAACCCTTGCGAGTTCAGCGTTCGCACAAAGTTCAGTCTTGTAACTCATTACAGGAAACGTAGGAAAGACTGTCTCAGTGCTTTATAGAGCTCAGCTAAGGCCTCGCTCACATCTGCATTGGTAATCCATACGGGGGAGTCCGCATGGGGACCCTCCCCTTCCCGGACGGACTACCGAACGCATTGGCAAGTGGTGTGCAGTGAATGTACACGGACCCTAAAGACTATAATAAGGTCCATGTGCTTGCCGCAAAATCTCCGCAGGGAACATGCGGACAGGAAAGTACTTTGTGATCTATTTTCATTTCTGCATGACTTGTGCGGGCAGCATGCAGAAAGCACACAGACCCCATTATAGTCTATGGGGTCCGTGTGCTTTCACTGCACACCGCTTGCAAATGCATTCGGTAGTCCGTTTGGCGGGGTCCCTATGTGGACTCCCCGAACGGATTACCGACGCAGATGTGAACCAAGGGTAAGAATTTAGGGCTCTTTCTGTCAACTAGAAGCAGCCAGCAGAATTGTGAATGCAGCTCTGAGTTCTAATATTGGACTAGTATAGACTAAGAAATGCAATGCATTTACAAATGAAATATATGACTGTAATTGAGTCTGTCTGAGCCAGTAAGAGTATTAAACTAATGTAGGGTGTGAAACATATTAGGAAACATGTCTGAGAGAGAGAGATCTATATATATAGATATACCGTATATATAAAATTAATGCGTTGGTTTTCTTTCTTAGTAATAAGTTCCCCTGCACAAACATGTCAAACGAATGGATCATCCCTACCGTGTCTCCGAGTGTAACCAATATACTGCTGGCCCATGAGTGGACTCCCAGCAATCCTTCCCCATCGTGTACATGTAGTACAAGGAATAAACTGATAATGCTGCCAGAATGTCCAGAGGGGGCTGGAGGCCGCCCGCCGCCACAGGTAACATTCAGTACAACACCATAAACCCAAAAGATTTTATTAGACTGTAATCTAGCAATACATCATGTTAACAAGAGACCTGTATATAACATTGCTTGTGGTCAAAAGAACCTAATGAATTTTTATTGCTTCTTCTCAGAGGGTCCAGCCAAGCTCCGAGATTCTCCAGGACCTCACAGAACGAAATATTTCAGATTATCTCCTCAAAACATACCCCACTCTGATAAGAAGCAGGTGCGGCGGACGTCACATTGATGCATAAATCTGTTTAGCCTTAGTCCAGACCTGTAGTAAATTATCATGCGGTTGTGCAGTCGCTGGGCACATTCCTTCTTATGGGAAGGTGCACCAGGAGTGTAGAGAGTTAATCATTCACCAAGGTGAGCAGGTAACCGCAGAAAGTTATCAGGAATAAGGAGATTATTAGTACATGTCTATTGGTCAGTTATTACATCAGGGAGATTATCGAATGTGTCTACAAACTGAAATAGTCCTGGTTATAGGTGACCTTGTTCATAATCTCCTGGATTGTGACACGAGCCTTTCAGAAAGCTTCTAACGCCTAAATGAATAGAAACTTCCATACACATTAACTATGCTGAAATCATGGAAATATAGTATAAAGTCTAAGACGGAGTCAAAGTTCTGTCTGCAGATGAAATGTCTAAAATGAAAGTTTCCTTAATGGGTGTTGAGTATTTCCAAATTCCACAGGGTCAGGTCAGGATGGGTTTGTGGGGCAACAAAACAACATTTTTATGCTAGGTTTACACTAGCGTTCGGGTTTACGTTCTTGGGGTCTAATTGAGGGCCCAAAAGACGGAAATCCTATTCGCTTAAGGCCTCACGGGCCGGAAATGCCACGATTTGCCCACGGCGGAAACACCCTGGGAAAATCGTGGCGTTTTACAGTACTTGCAAAATGGATGGAATTCATGCAAATCCCCGGCTCACTTTGCGGAAAAAATCGCAGCGTGGACACCGTTGCGGTTTTTAAAATTGCAGCATGTCAATTATATTTATTGAGATGATGGCGACATTCCCGTAGATATAATTGTAACAGAAAGTCAGCGGAGGAAAACTCTGTGAACTTTCTCTTCAAAGTGCTGCAGGAAGAACCACGATGCATTCCCGCCGCGATTGTTCCCGCAGTGCTTTAGCGCAGCATTTCCGGCCCGTGGGGCCTTAGCCTAAAAGCGGTTACACACAGAAACGATAATGGGATCTATTGGGTTTCCAATGATTTTAAGTGAAATGGGGGACAGAGTCTCGTACTGTGACTCTAATGTTAGTGTGAACCTAGTGTGTGACAGTTTTTTAAAACTCTAAAAGCCGTATATATAAAATAATACTGCCATACAAGTTGTAAGCAATACCTCCAAGTATTACTACCATACAGTATCCATCATATGCGAACTCTGTGTTTTTTTTGCTTTTAGTATGAAGAGCAAATATTGGGTCAATGAACAAAGGTGAGTGTCATATGGATTCTTATTACTATTATATAGAATAATAATAATAATAATAATAATAATAATAATAATAGTTATTATGTCGGAGAATGGGCACAGTCGTGTGAATGTAACCTAAAGTTATTGCTTTTGCTGGTCTATAATGCAACATTTTCTAAAAGTTAATATTCAGGTTTTGCAAATGTCTCAGTTGTGTAAGATTTACACTGATTTCTATTGAAGTCTGGTGATCTTATGCCGTGCACATGTTGTGTTCGCCTGCAGCTGATTCATGGTGGAACACAGATTGTGCAATAAACCCAGTACACTCCTATTAATGACCGTTGCACAATTTTAGGTACCAAAACCAGTGTCTGAAGTCACCGTGTTGCATTGGCTTACAAAAAACGTTATTAAGCAAAAGCCTTTACGTTACTTGTGCCAGCACCATCCCATGGTCAGTATTGACCTCTAGTGGTGAAACATGGACTTGTAAGACAGAGCTAGACTAGAGGTCACGTGTATGGACGGCCCTTGATAATAGGACACATGGACAACCAAGGGGTTGCTTTGCTTTTGCACCCCACGTTGGCTTTTGGGAAAACAAGTCCTTTTACCCCAACCCTGAAAACTTTTCTATAATAAGGCTCCTAAGACCCAATACAGACGCAATGGCTCTCATATCCCAGATGAAGCCTGAGACAGGTGGCGGGAATGAAGGGCATTTTACTTGATCAATGTACCTCTGCTATCCAGCCGTTCCCCTGTAATGATTTGGATGGTTCCTGCCAGCTAATAGTGTGCTCTACAGTAGATACCACAATTACACAACTCCCTCCATCTATTCCCTGTAGATATGGAGGTGTTTCTGTCGGTGCAAGGCTTCCGGTCATTCATATGCAAGGAGAAGAGGTTACTGAGTTCTTTAGTCATCTCGGTCAAATGACCAATGTATCAGCGGTGAGTATATCATGGAATTCTGGTGGGGGAGAAATAAGAGAATCAAGTTCTTGATCATTCCTGATTCTATATATGGTCTTTCTGGCAGGGCCCGGTGACTAAGGCCATATCCCAAGAAATGCAAGCTTTCCTAAAATACCTGGAAACTGAGAACAACATCAAGGTACAGAACAAATTTACTGAGAATATTAAAAAACTGGGACAAAACATGAAAGGATTCGGTGCAAAATCTGCATAAAATTTACAGGCGATCCAATTCCAAGTGTGTGAAATAGGTTTTTTTTGCAACCACATTCACTTCTTCTTCCTTGCTGGAGAGAATTTGGCCCTGTCCACGTTCACTTTGGCTCTGCCCAATCCCATCTATTTCTCTTTGTGCCCCCACACAGTATAAATCCCCTACAGTGGCCCTGACACAGTAGGCCCCTACATTATAATGTCTCCCTCCAGTTGTACCCACAGTTTAATGTAAACCCGTGGTATACAGTACCACTCCATTATAATTTCCCTGTCCAGCTACCCTCAATGTCTAATACCCCCCTCCTGATGCCAAGTGTACAAAGTCCCTCTAATGGTGCCCCGACAGTATAATAGATCAAATAATCAAAAACGAATACTCAGTTTGCCCCATCCCCCTGCTGTGCTCTCCCATCTCTGTTCCCGGAGGCTTTAGAGACCAGCAGGAGCAATGTAAGTTATATCACCACATCGTACACACTGCCTCCAAGACACCAGTAGAGCGAGGCAGGGGCCGAATGATGAAGCAGGACCTGATGGTTCCCTGCTTAAGCACTGTATTCAACTTATCTGCATTAAGACATACCTGCCACCGATCAGGACAGTGGGACAGCACCTGGAATCCGGGACTGTCCTGCTGAATGTAGGACAACTGGGAGATACGTAAGTGAGATTCTCCTGCATCACCGAAATGGCAAAGGATCTATAATTTCATAAAGCACATCTTGGATTTCTGCCACAGATCCTAAAATGAAATATCGTCTAGTTTGCAATATACAAATCTGCCATGTGTGAACATACGAACGCCCCCTAAATTTGTCCATCAATGGCACAAATATGAATTTTATACGAGTTGGAAATCAGTCATCAGAGAGTGCTTGGTAGTTTATTACAAATATGTACAACCATGCACAGAGTAAAGATGGCTGACAATTGGAGAACAGTTAGAAATATATATATGTATATAATGTGTCTACTTCTCCAGGTTTGGTTTAATAACAAAGGCTGGCATGCTATGGTTATCTTCATCAATGCCGCCAACAATGCGATTCTCAGAGCCAACCTAGGAGAAGATAAAGACCCTGAGGAATACGGCATAACTACAATGAACCATCCCCTCAATCTCACCAAGGATCAGCTGTCAGAGGTCACAGTGTAAGTACAGAGCAGAGAATAATCCGGCTGTAAAAAGTCATATTTTGACCAGGATCCGTGGCCATCACTCATTGCATTGGTTGCAACACTCCCAAGGGTCCACCACTGGAACGTAGAATAATGAACGACGTGGCAGGGATCAGTCAACTAGGTGCAAGATGATTTGGCAAATTTATGTTAATCTCAACTAATGATTCCTTTCCAGACTGACTACTTCGGTGGATGTGGTGGTCGCAATCTGTGTGATATTTGCCATGTCCTTCATCCCAGCGAGCTTTGTATTGTATTTGATCCAAGAAAGAGTCTCTAATGCCAAGCACCTTCAATTTGTCAGCGGGGTGACTCCAGCAGTTTACTGGTTCACAAATTTCACTTGGGATATAGTAAGTACCTGCCTTTATAAAAGTGGTTTCACATTCTTTTGTTCCCAGAGTGGTCGGACATACCCACAAACAGCAATAATAATATTATTGCATGTGCTAAGGATCTGCCAGAACATGGAAATACTCCTTTAAGTGTCAGAATGTAATAGTTAGTTAAAAGATTACTCACTCATAATAAAGGATAACCCAGGAAGAATTGGAATTGCTGCATCAATAAATGTATCCTCTGATGTCCAGGCTAAAATATTGTTTAATTAGGCAATGCGAGGTGATATATATATATACATACTCGCCTGAATCCAGTGCGCCCCAGCGTGGTCCGGGCCTGTATCTCTGTGGTTTTCTTGCACATGACTGCTGACGTCCTGGGTCAGTTCCTTAGGCCTCTGATCGGCCTCAGTGGTCACATGAAAGTGATGCCTTATTGTATCTGTTGTTAGTAGTAGTATGTCAGCTGTATTGTATATTTGTCACTTTTCTCTTCTCAGGCAAACTATGCTGTAAGTGTCATCATGGTGGTGTTAATATTCATTGGGTTTAAGAAGAGAGCATATACTTCCCCTACTAACCTACCAGCGCTCATTGCTCTACTCTTCTTCTATGGGTACGTAATTCATATGTGACATACAACTGGCTGCACTGACGTGTCCATTCTCACCTTTCCTTTGGGCTAAGTATGTGCACGGGATCACCAGCTTTTCAAAACAACTAGATGTCCATCCTATGTGTGGCCACCCAGTGGTCATGTTGTGAGTTGCAGCCTATCTAGGGTTTTACTAACATGTTGCAATTTTGTATTGAATTGGTTTAAAGAGAATTTGCCGTGTCTAACCATATTTGAGCTGGAGTGAAAAGTGGACACATTTGTAACTTATATTTTTATGCAGTTTCAATACTTGGGAGCAGATTCATATAATTTAGTAAAACAGAAAACCTATGTAAAGCCATGTGAAATGTTCGCCTTGGGGCCCAGCTATTCCTAGTTACACCACTGCATGTAGTCATTAAAAACAACTAATAAAGAACTTGAAACCAAACTCTTTATCTGGATATATTTGGTAGAGATTTGCCGCTTCCCTCACAGCTCTTTCCTTTTCTGATAAGTTTCTGGATTTTATGTTATAATACTCTTAATCTGTACAAAAAATTCTAATAAAAAAAAATTCCTAGGTTGAGGGGTAACACGGTGGCTCAGTAGTTAGCACTGCAGCCTTGCAGCGCTGGAGTCCTGGGTTCGAATCCCACCAGGAACAACATCTGCAAGGAGTTTGTATGTTCTCCCCTTGTTTGCATGGATTTCCTCCCATTCTACAAAGACATACTGATAGGAAAATAAATGTACATTCTGATCCCTATATGGGGCTCACAATCTACATTAAAAAAAATTCCTAGGGCATATATCTATTTTTTTAATTTCCTGTGAATTTTTTGTATTTGCAGATGGGCTGTAATTCCTATGATGTATCCTGCATCGTATCTTTTCAATGTGCCAAGCACGGCCTACGTTGCTTTATCGTGTCTGAACCTCTTTATTGGCATAAACAGCAGTGCTATCACCTTCATTCTAGATCTTTTTGAGAATAACAGGGTAAGGAAAAGTTATATTTTTTAATTTATTATTACTAAAAGAATATGTGGCAAAGTTGGAATTTTATGGCACAGTTTGTGTCATTAGTTAATAAAGTAAATTGCAGAATTTATTAATGTTGGCTCCTCTCTGTGAAATCCTACATTTCCTTATTCTTCCCCTAATTTCACTATTCAGACCTGTATACTGTTTTCACTAGGAGTACGAGTGTCGGGCTCTTGTATAATGCAGGGAAGCTGAGGCTGGTCAGTTATATCGCAGGCACTGCTTTTAGTGACGAGAATCTCTGCATTCCTGGCTGTAAAATTTCCAGACCGTTGCTAGTTGAGAACACAGTTTTGGTTCGGATCAGCTGTGACCCACCCCACCCCCACCTATAGTCACAGCTCCCCTGCACTATTTAAGATCCATACACCCCTATTCCTAGTGAAAGTGGTGTACAGTTCTCAACAGAGAAACAGGGGAAAGAATAAAAAAGTGCAGGTCTTAACCCCTTCCCGACATGCGCCGTAATAGTACGGCGCATGTCGGGTCTGTAACTATGGCAACCGCACAGGAGCCGGGCGGCCGCCATATCCGCCGGGTGTCTACTGCTTTCAGCAGTAGACAACCGGCTCTAATGCCTCCGATCGGTCCCCGGCATTAACCCCTCCGGCGCCACGGTCAAAGGCGCCGGAGGCACCATTTTCCCGGCGGCGCATGGACGCCGCCATTTTGCCCGGGATTGCCGGCTCCTGGAGCATGCTCCAGGGCCGACGTCATGTTGCCATGACAGCCGGGAGCCTGTACAAGGCTCCCAGGCTTGTCTGCAAATTCTCCCTTTTGCAGGCTGGTCTATGCAGCCTGCAAAAGAGAGGATGATTTTTTGCAATGCATTAGCATTGTAATGCATTGCATTAGTGATCAGACCCCTGGGGTTCAACACCCCTAGGGGGTCTAATAAATGCAAAAAAAATTTTTTAAAAAAAAAGTAAAAAAAATATAAAAAGTATTAAAAGTTCAAATCACCCCCCTTTCCCTAGAACACATATAAAAGTAGTTAAAAACTGTGAAACATATACATGTTAGGTATCCCCACGTCCGAAATCGCCCGCTCTACAAATCTATAAAAAATATTTTTCCTGTTCGGTAAACGCCGTAGCGGGAAAAATAGTCAAAAGTGCTAAACCACCGTTTTTTCACTGTTTTGATTCTGATAAAAATTTGAATAAAAAGTGATCAAAGCAATAACATTTCCCGAAAATTGTAGAACTAAAAAGTACACCCGGCCCCGCAAAAAAAGACGCCCTATGCATCCCTGTACACTTACTTATAAAAAAGTTACGGCCGTCGGAATATGGCGACTTTTAGAAAAAAAAATTTTTAACACAGTTTTGGATTTTTTTTAAGGGGTCAAAATGTAAATAAAACCATATAAATTTGGTATCCCTGGAACCGTACCGAAACACAGAATACAGGGGACATGTCATTTTGGCTGCACAGTGAACGCCGTAAAACCAAAGCCCGTAAGAAAGTCGCAGAAATGCATTTTTTCTTCAAATCCACCCCATTCTGAATTTTTTTCCTGCTTCCCAGTACATTATATAGAATAATTAATGGTGGCATCATGAAGAAAAATTTGTCCCGCAAAAATTAAGACCTCATATGGCTCTGGGAGCGGAGAAATAAAAAAGTTATGGGGTTTTGAAGGAGGGGAGTCAAAAACGAAAAACGAAAATCAAAAAATGCCATCGGCGGGAAGGGGTTAAAATATGTATTAATGTCACAAAAGCTTCCACAAAATCAATAGCTACCTGGTCTCGGAACAGTGGAGACCCAGAGCTAATGTGAACTCTGATCACAGGGCATTGCAGGCCAGGATCGCCCTTCCAAAAGTAAACAAATTGCCCCCTGGGCCAGTCCCCACTAGTACCGTAACTTAACGTTGCAGGCCAGCTCCTGCATGGTGAAAACGTCCACTGTACAAACTTCTAGAAACATTTTTCCCGTATGGTGAACACCCTAGCAGGAAAAAAAAAGTGCTGAACCGCCATTTTTTCATTCTGTTTCACTTCTGATAAAAATTTCAATGAAAAGTGATCAAAGCTATAGATAGTCCCCAAAATGGTGTAACTAAAAACTACCATATTAGCTTATTTACTTATTTAGTGAGGAACACACATATAATATTGTATTGTGAACCGGCATAAGGGGGGGGGGGGGGGGGGTAAACTGGGCAATTATTCAGGGCCCCTATCCCAAGAGGGGCCCCCAGGATTCAGAGTCAAGCTTCTAGAATTAGAATTATCTGTTGTCAGCCAAAAACACAATTTTCATCACAAAGTAACTTATTTTACAATACTTTCTGATTTTGCCTTGTGTGTCTTATATGTTTCCTTGTGTATTTTGTTTGATCTCTTTCAGTCCTTATTAAAGTTCAATGAGAAGCTGAAGGATTTGCTCTTAATCTTCCCGCACTTCTGCCTGGGACGAGGACTCATTGACTTGGCAATGAATCAAGCAGTGACCGACGTGTATGCCCGCTTTGGTAAATGCTTTATTTCAGAAGAGTTATTAAAGGGGTTTTTCCATAAACATAACCTTAAATTTGTAGACAATTAAAAATTCTGTGTTTCCGTGTTCATTTGTTTTTACCTGTTATTTCAGTGTAGCTTTATAAGACTGAGTGTCTTATACTTTTCCATATACATACTATACATATAGTGCACACGTAGTACCAAACTGTGCTCAGAGAGCCCCCTGATGATATTTCTTGCCTGTTGCTTATGTACCAACATAGTCCGCAGCGCTGTACAGAAATGGTCACCAGCCATGTCAGACTTATACTGCACTCTGCTGGCAACTACTGGTAAAAGCAGTCATGTATTTTATACGTAGGGTTTTATTGTATTACTTTTTGCTTGTGCGTAAAACAGTCCATATATTATTATATTATATTTTTTCTATACATTTACCTATAATGTGTTTTATTCAGGTGAAGAGCACGTAACAAACCCCTTCCAGTGGGAGTTCCTGGGACGAAATATCTTTGCCATGGCCGTGGAAGGAATTGTGTATTTCGGCCTCAATCTTCTTATTCAAAACCGTTTCTTTTTCAGCACTTGGTGAGATATCAATAGATAAGACTGGATTAAAATAATCTAAGAATAGTCTTCTGAGCCTTAACAGTGAGTTGTGCAAGAGAGTCTGAAATCCCCTGAGGTTAAGGTAATCTGAATACACCTCAGTAATACCATACAGGCTGCTAATCTATTCATCCCTTATACTTTATACTGCAGGTCAGATTGTCTGCTGTATAGAAGTGCAGTGCAAGCTCCTAAGGAAACCTGTACATGTTGGCTATTTACTTTCAATACGACAGGTCATCAATATGAGATCAGTGGGTGTCAGACACCTGGGACCCTCGCTGACCAGCTGTTTATATGGTGCATCAGTCACATGAATGTCTCCCTCCAGCTGCCCCCTTCCCCCCGGTTTAATGTCCCCCTCCAGTTGCTCCAGTTTAATGTCCCCTTTAGTTGCCCTCAGTTTAATGTCCCCCTCCAGCTACCCCAGTTTAAGGTCTCCCTCTAGTTGCCCCCAGTTTAGACTGGAGGGGCACATTAAACTGTGGGTGCACCAGGAGAGAGACTTTATACTGTCAGGTCAATTTGAGGAGAACATTATAATGTGGAGGCATATAATATTAGGATTATTGTGCAGGGAGCATAAAGAGAAATGGATCGGAATGGGTCGTCAGTTTAGAAGTGGGGGCCTTATATTTGCACGGTGCACTATGTACGCCGCATATTTTGTCCCTCTTTGTGTCCTTTGAAAGTTGGGAGGTATATATGTACAGGACTGTACTTGTTATTCGATAAGAGGCTGCATTTCACACTCAAGTGCTTCGGCCATTGCAATCGTATGGTGGGGAGCCAATGCCCGCAACTCCAACAGATCAATCACATATTGATGACCTATCCTAAGGACATAGGAGACCACAACCATTGGAAGCCATACATGTGCAAATATTTTCTGACTTACAAAACCCCTTATGTGCCGGCTGAGCATCACCGAGGATATATAGGTGTCACATTGGCAATCTGTGCTGATCTCATGTCAGGAATATTCACTTTCCTGTTTGTTTCCATGTCTGCTGCAGGACTGCAGAACCATCGAAAAATCTTGTTGAAGGAGAAGATGAAGATGTTGCACAGGAGAGACAGAGAGTGATGAAAGGGGGAGGGAAGAATGATATATTACGACTTAAGGAACTAACAAAAGTAAGGCAATAGTTTCCCTCTGGATATAGATCACAAAATACCCATATTCTGTCTACAATATAATAATAAACAATCTTTACAACATGCCGGTATAGGGCACATATATAAAAGGGCTCTTTGTGCTGAAACGTTTTGTATCAGTCATGCAAGATCTACTACTTTTTATCAAAGCTTATATGTATATTAGATACAAAGGCTACATTTTAGAGAAGCTCACTGAAGCCTATAATGTTGCTCCATGGTGGTACTTAGTCCCATTCCTCCAGTGGGCTTCGTGTAGACCCGTCCAACCATATAAGAATTGACTTTTTGGTAAAATTGAGGTTTTTTGTTGTTTTTTTTTTTTAAGTAGGCTAATTCTATCTCTGCAAAAATTGGAATAAGGATAAATAACTTTGTAGTATCTGATATCCAATGTTCTCTATTTAATACAGGTTTATGCTGGTAGACATACCCCTGCTGTGGACAAGCTCTGCATTGGTGTACGGCCTGGGGAGGTAAGTGCAGGGGCAACACAAAACTGGTGCAAACTATCATGTCATTTTACTCTGTTGAAATGTAAAGCATAAAGCCGGGGTTGGGAACTTTTTCAGACCTCAGAGTATAATAATCGGAGACCCAGGGGGGATAACAACATAAAAAACACTGTTACTTACCTCTCCCTGGCTCCGCTGCTGTTGACCATCTTCAATGATGTCCGGGACGTCATGTGACAGGGGGGCTTGCGTCACAGCGCATATGGACGCAGGTCCCGGTCATGTGACATCTGGGATGTCACACAAGTAGGCCTAAAGCCTGGCCGAAGCGGTAAGTAACACTGTTTTTTATGCTCTCTTACCTCTCCTGGGTCTCCAATTATTATACTCGTGAGTCCGAAAAGACCCCC
The DNA here is from genome assembly GCF_031893055.1 of Leptodactylus fuscus. NCBI lineage: Eukaryota > Metazoa > Chordata > Amphibia > Anura > Leptodactylidae > Leptodactylus > Leptodactylus fuscus. Next base: position 71,159,150 of record NC_134273.1, on the reverse strand, counting down.
GAGTATAATAGTGCTTGTGGGGCCCGCAACCCGGTGGTTATGCCCCTGTCTGCGAGCCAGACGCAGCCATCAAAAGAGCCAGCTCGATAGCCATATTTTCCCAACCCCTGGGATAGAGGATAAATACCTGAAGGGTAGGGATCGAGGCATGTCTTCATGGAAAAGGAACATGGCCTAATTTGAAACGCTACTTGCCAACATTTTGGCCCATTTTCTGGTGGAATCTAATAGGAGATATAATGTTAGACTGGACAGTCTATGATAGGGTCACACATCGACTTTGGCTGCATCTTCTGTACTGAGAGCAACGATTCATCATAGTTATCTCATGTTGGAGGCCACATGGTGTTGGCTGCGAGTCCTGTAGCACTACCTATGATTGCCGCGTTACCCTGCAAATTCACTAATGTAAGTGAAAGGAGTCGCATTGCAATGTAGGGAAGGTTGTACTTGCAGGGCTACAGGACTCGCGGCCAAAGTCAGCATGTGGCCTGAGGCTAATATGAAACAGCTTTATATTTCAGAATTAAACACTTTGATAACTTTGGTGCATTTTAAAACTTTCTAGTCTAAATTTGCACTACCATTTAGACAGTATTAGTAAATCTGCCCCAATGTTGGTACTTCCTTTGTACTGATTCATTCCTAAATAATATATTGTAGTTCAGTGCTGCTCATATAATTCTGCTGGACACGTTGAAGAGTTGTTGACAGACACATTCATCACAGTTTAGTTGAGCGACTATCATACAAATGGCCATTTAGATTTTCCTACATGAGTGCCCGGTATAGAGATGATACAGAATGCAAAGCAGCCTCTGGGACACATTGACCCTACAAGAAATGCAGAGAGATCTCAGCTCTGAGGCCAGCAGTAGTTCTGTACCGTGACATACTGTAGACGGACAAAAAATGATGCAATGAATTTACAAAATTTACATTTTTATATAGCCATCTATTGGGAATATGAGATCTGTGCCCGGAAGTAAAATGTTCAATATTAAACTGGATGCATCTTCCCTGCCTAATTTGTATCTCTGCATTTAATAGAAAACCTTCATTTTTTTTCTAGTGTTTTGGTCTTCTGGGTGTGAATGGGGCTGGAAAAACCACAACTTTCAAGATGTTGACTGGAGACATTGAGGTGACCTCAGGCGATGCTACAGTGGCTGGATATAGGTAAATACGACTAGTGAATCCTAGTGAAACCAACATTCATCTTTGCAAACTATAGTGACCAATCCTTTCTAAGGCCTCGTTTACATCTGTGGTCGTATTCGGTCCGTGAAAGTCCGCATGAGGACCCCCCCCCCCAAATGGAATACCGAAAGCAACTGCAAGCGGTGTGCCAGTGAAAGCACACGGACCCCATAGACTATGATGGGGTCCATGTGCCTGCCGCCAGATCTCCGCAGGCATCATGCAGACAGGAAAGTAGTTTACAATCTACTTTCCTGTCCGCATGATTCATGCGGGCAGCGTGCGGCCAGTAGTCTATGGGGTCCTGCCAACAATTCTGCTAAGGCTAACACGCAGCAAACTCACCCTGTATGTCTTGGCCTGAGTCAGATTTACTGTAAGAAAAGTTTTCTTTTACCACTATGGGTCTCATGTTGATAGATCCTGTATCATTTGATGCTAGCAATAATATATTTTGTATTGTGATTTAACCTTTTACATCAAGCAGGTGGCACTTTGTCAAATATCTATTACATATGTGATAGGTGAAGCAAAAATTGTCTCATGTACTAACAACTTTTGCACTCTCTAACATCATATGAGTAACCTGAGACAGACTAGATGTTGTTTCTAATCCATTCACTAAAGTCATACTTGCCAATATTTGCTGGCAATTGTGCAGGAGAAGACTGCATTGAGGGCGACCCTGCCCCCTTCCCCTGAACCAAGCCCATTTTTGTGGGGTGCCATGCCCCATTGTTGTGACATGGGCACAGAAATGTGTAGCCCATGACCCTTTTTGTGATGTGACTGCTGGCTCACACCGGTCCAAGTCACGTAGAGATTAACAGAGAACTGATTTGCTAGCTCTTAGGGCTAGTTCACACAGAGTCTTTTGGCAGCGGATTTTGATGCGGAATCCACCTCAAAATCTGCTGCCAAAAACGGCTCCCATTGACTTCAATGTTGGCTGAAACCACCGATTTCAGTGGGATCAGTCATCCATCTAATCAGGACATAGCTATATGGGATTCAGCAGCCCTGGAACCTGAAGGAGCCCCAAAGGTCACTCTGTCCCATAATATATACCACTATTCTAAATGGCACAAGGTTGGTGGGGGCGACGTTGCATCCAATGAGCACGGGGACCTCGCGACTCTCCCCATTGGATTTCATTTGCCCGATCCTTTGTTCTTGGGAAGATAAAGCACTGGTAGAGGAGCCTGGCATCACTTTTTTTTCCATCTCACTGTTCACAATATATGCATGCATGGCTGAACCAAGAATACATGTGCATGGGGCAGTCGGGGCGAGATAGTTGTCTGCTGAACACAACGTTTAATGGATATGGCTTTGAGCATTAGAGGAGAGAAGCTGTCATCCCAAGCAACGTAATGACAAGTGACATTAATGGAGAGGGTTTGACGGTGTGAAAATGGATTCAGAATCCTACTCTATGGCAGTAAACATGGACAGAACAACGTGTGCTATTATCTTTAGGCAATCCCATTATATGTATACTCAGCAGTTCTATTAGGCTTGTAGGTTTTGTAATACTAAGATATTTTATTGTTATTACATTTACCGGATTGCAGGCAAAACCTTGTTCCAAGCCAAGTATTAGCACATTGCTGTAAATATTAGATTTCCGTGCGCCCTCATCGATTTGCACTCTGCTGCCTTTTCACATGTTATTCCTCAGAGGGTCATAAATTCTATCAGGACTGTGAGATTGTGGATGTGGTAAGAGGAGGACAAGGGAAAGAAGAAGTATCAGAAGTGATTCATTTTCCCTTGTATTAAAGTCATACATTTATATTAAAGATGCTTTCAGATAATAAGAGTTTTATGACAGGTCACACAGGGCAGCCATCTTTATTACTTTCTGGAACTCCCATTGGTTTTAGGAGGTCACACATGTGCTATCAACCCATAGGGGGTCTCAGAAACCAGGCATGTCTAATGGATAGAGAAAGTGCGAGTTACACAAAAATAATAATGCACCAAGAAGGAGTTATTGCAATGGATTGAATCTTTGTGTGAACATTATGGTGATGTATGTAAGTGGTTGCAATATTAGATCAAAAGGACAAGTTTGTCGGTGAACACTGTACAATTGAACTAGGCTTTAGCACTATGTGGGGCCTCTAGCCTGGATACAAGATGATATAAAGTTGGACACGGAGTTATACAAGTTCCATATGATATCAAGGCCCACAGATGTTGCAGCTGGGCCAGTAGATCCTGCACACTTGTAGGTTGCCAATGCTGGTGTCCTAGCGGATCCCATAAATGCTCAGTTGGCGACCAGACAGGCCAAGAAAGTGCAATCTGGTGGAGACAGTCCTGGAAACCCTTGTTGTGTATGGGCGAGCATTATCCTACAAAAAAATGCTAGTTGGAAGCCGCAGCATGAGAGGCAACACATATGGCCACACATATCACTGAGCTATTAGTGTTCCTCTACTACTACGAGTGACCATCTGTTGTATAAGAAGAGTCACCAGATCATCACACCAGTAGTTGGAGCAGTGTGACGCTCTACGGCAAAGGCAGAATTGAAATGGTCACCGTGAGGTCTCCATATTCGAATCTGACCATTACCAGTTCTTGGATTTGTCCCGAAAGACAATACAATTCCTGTCCCTAGCAGTCTGGGTTTAATTTAAATGAAGACAATGGTGGCTGGTTGTCAGTGGCAGGACGAGTATTGAGCACTAGCCAATAGTAGCCTCTGAGAGCCGTTTGGTAGGGCAGTGGAGGAAGCATTATTTTTTGCCAATGTATTATTACTTTCTTAATGCGTTCTCCAAAACCGGGTAACTGTAGAATATCCTATAGCTCTTGAGCAATAAAAGCTGTGCTGTGACTGTTATGGGCAACAAAGACCGTTTTTCGGTAACATACTGGCAAGTCAGGTCCATTATATAAAGTTTATGACAAAGGTAGAATTGATAAGCTCGTGGCACAAGTGGCGAGACGTGCCCTCCCCTCCCTTCTGCTGCACAAACATGTTATGCTGGGTACATGCTTTGGCGGGATGCAGAGTGTCAATATTATTTGCATAGTATGAAAAACACCATCAGCAAAATGAATTTGTTTTTGCAAAGAGTTTATGTCCAATCTGCCGGGTCAGTGTCAAAACATGTTTTTGACATCTCGGCTATTAGGGTGGAAAATGTAGCTCAACACGTGCACAGCTCATGGCAGTATAATGATGGTTCAGTGAGTTTATGCCACCCAGTGCCCAGGCGAGTGTTTATTCACTGTGGAATGTGTCTGTATCTGCAGGCCAGGGATACAGGATCAGGGATCGCGTCAGGGGGGGATGAAAAGAGATGTAGGCCTTGTCTTTATAAAATATCCCCTGGCAGAACTATAGGAGAAAAACCAGCCATGGGCCAACGAATGGCTGGAAATCTGACATGTGGATGCCACAAACAAGTTACCGATGGCAGAATTTATTCTGTTGTATACAGATTGGTTATGCTAGGAATATTTGGCTGAAATTATCAGTGTTTGGCATGATCGCTCGCTTTTGCAAGATTATCTGCCAACTTGCACAGTCTCACTGCCCACAACTAGAGCTCATTGGAATAGTATAGGGTGCTGCCACATAGTGCTCCAGGCCACATGCCTGTGCCAAAAGTTTTCAGGATGCTCCTTGTTACAGGATGTTTAGGTTAAAAAATACTTACGATAACTTTTTACTCCCCAGTATACTGTCGGATATAGCGGACGTCCACCAGAACATGGGATACTGCCCACAGTTTGATGCTATTGATGAGCTGCTGACCGGTCGGGAGCATCTGCAATTATATGCACGACTAAGGGGAGTCCCTGAAGAAGAAGTAGATATGGTAAAAGAATCATTTTTCATTTAGAACACGACTGTGACTTTTTTCCTGTCTTTTTACAATGTGTCTACCATTACAATGTTTTTTTTGATTCTTCTTTGATAGAGATGAGCGAGTACTGTTCGGATCAGCCGATCCGAACAGCACGCTCGCATCAGCCGATCCGAACAGCATGCTCGCATAGAAATTAATGGACGTAGCCGGGACACACGGGGGGTTAAGCGGCCGGCCGCCGTCAAAACGGAAGTACCAGGTGCATCCATTCATTTCTATGGAGCGTGCTGTTCGGATCGGCTGATCCGAACAGTACTCGTTCAGCTCTATTCTTAGAAACCAGCAGCATGTATGTCTAGGAGCAGTTTCCTAGATAGAAAAAAAAATCATCATTCCATTGTTCCCCTACACACATTAATTCTTGGCCTGCCTATCTTTATACAACAGTATGCAGCTTCATCTGAGGCCATGTTCATATTGTATAGAGCAATATGCAGCGTCAACTAAGGTTATAGTCACATCTGACTTTTCCATTCAGCATTGTGTGGGAAATAATGATGGATACCTGACAGACCTTGTTATAGTCAGTGGGGTCCTTCGGAATCTTGTTGTCTTTCATTAGATTGTTCTTTTGGTCCGTCATAGGACCATAAAGCTCCATTCACACGGAGGAAAATGGTGAGGAATTTGGTGTGGAATTTTCCACACTAAAGAAAAAGCCTCCCATTGATTTCAATGGGTTCTGCCAGCTTTTTTTTCCCACTAGCAGAATCCTAAAATGGAACAAACGAATTAACAGTGATGTGAATGCACCATTAACTAAGTCAGTGGTTCTTCACCTTGTTTGAGGTACCGAACCCACCAGTTTCATCTGCACATTCCCCAAACCCTTCTTTAGTGATAAATCAAATATGATTTTTTTCCAAATTCGAGACATAGGTATATGTTTTTTTACTGGTACACAAAATGAACCGTGCATATGGACTAGGGTTCGATCAAACCCTGGTTAAGAACCACTGACCTAAATACAAGCAATGTAAGGAGGAGATTCCTAGTGGTGGGGATGGAATGACTAGATGGTTTTCTTAATAAAAAATTTTTTTAAAAAAACCTACCTGTAGGTCCAATTATTTTACTGTGAAACACAACCTTATGGTTCTTTACTTATGTTTCTCCCTGTTATATTCTCCAGGTTGCAGACTGGGGGATTGACAAACTGGGCCTTAAAAGATATGCAGACCAGTCAGCAGGCACTTACAGTGGTGGCAACAAGCGCAAGCTATCAACTGCAATTGCTCTTATTGGCTGCCCACCAGTGGTATTGTTGGTAAGTTTGCTGTATTTTTCCTTTTTATTGAGGAGGAACAAACAGTTACAAAGTTTGCAGCATAGGTAATATGTATAATTGTTGGGGGGGTCCTCTGCTGGCACATCAATGATTAGGATGGGAGTCCCCAAGTGGGCTCGCAGAGGTGGTGCCCATAGTGATCAGACACCTATAAACTATCATAGAATAGGTGATAAGCTTCAATCCTGAGTCAAGTTCTAAAAGGAAGTACCTCCCCCCCCCCCCCCATATTAATGCCCACCTATTCAATGTACCAGTTCCATAGCTTTATATAACCCTATCTACTTCATCTCCACTTTCAGGATGAGCCTACTACAGGGATGGATCCTCAGTCACGTCGCTTCCTATGGAATTCCATTGTCAGTATTATTAAGGATGGGCGAGCCGTAGTACTGACCTCTCACAGGCATGTTCACCTCTATACAAATGTAATGTAATATACGATAACTTGGGCTGTATAATAATTGTATTGTCCTCTGGTTTCAGTATGGAGGAATGTGAAGCTCTCTGTACACGTCTTGCCATAATGGTCAAGGGAACCTTTAAATGTCTTGGAACCATTCAGCATTTAAAATATAAGTATGTGAACTGATCTTCTTTGTGTGTGACCCTATGTTATCTTATTCTATATTATCTATTCTTGGCTCCTGAATACATTTATTTTTACCTTGTTATATAGAGTGGAAATCAGATAAAGGCCACAGTCTTTAAAGGCTTTAGACGTCGCTTGGGTTTGGCTGTATTGGAGAGAAAAAAAAAATAGATATTTTATATTTTTTCAAATCTGTCTCCCAAGATTTAAATAGCCTCTCACTTAAACCAAATCAGTTCTCTCTGTGCTGCGCTGATGACGTCCAAAGAGACAGAAACGGTGCCGTCCGTAGCGGAGAAACTGATTTGGTTATAACCTCGCATCATGCAGCAAAGGCTTCTGGGAAGTCAGGCATGTTGTTCAGGGTTGCTTGCTATAGAGGGCAGCAAACAGAGGCACTGTCTCCCTGTTTACATCTTGGGAGACAGATTTGCATATTCTTTCCAAGATTTAAATAGGGAGACAGCACCTCAATTATGCTGCCCACAAAGACTCCACACACCTACATGGTGCTCTCTCCCTAAGGAGTGACAATATCCCTATAATTTGGTTTACAAGCCTCTCACCTCTGCCAAGTCAGTCTTCTCTACGCTGGGCTGAAGAGATCCAATCAGATCGAAACAGCCGCTGTCCTCAGCAGCAAAGGCCTCTGGGAAGGTCGGCATGATGTTAAAGGGAGCTCCCCCTAGTGAGCAGCATAACTGAGGCACTGTCTCCCTATTTAAATCTTGGGAGACTGATTTGCATATTCTTCCCATGATCCCCCACAGTGGAGCGACAATGGCTTAGTATGACTCTACACACCTACATGGTGGTCTCTAAGGAGTGACAATATCCCCATAATCTTATTTCTTCAAGATTCTACCCCAATGTACATTGCACATGTGTGACCCATAGGCACTAATATGACTGCTGTGATTCTATATTTAAGATTTGGAGATGGTTATATTGTGACCATGAAGATCAGACCACAGAAGCTGGGATCAGCCCCTGACCCAGGACCAGCAGAGAAGTTTATACAGACAAACTTCCCTGGCAGCCTACAGCGGGAGAAGCATTACAACATGTTACAGTATCAGATCTCCTCCTCTTCCCTGGCCAAGATATTCCAACTTCTCATCTCCAACAAAGACAGTCTCAACATTGAGGAATACTCCGTGTCTCAGACGACATTAGACCAGGTAAGATGGAGACTACTGACAGAAGACCAAGTTTGCTACATCCTAATTATAGATTTAGACAAGGGGGTTCAAGCCCAACCTAAAATACACAAAATACATTTATTAAAGGCTTATGTATTATGGACTCAGGGCATCTCCTTTAAAGTGATCTAGGCTTATAGTATATCTGTGGTTTGCCCATAAATGCTTAAAGGGCTTGTTCCAATACAGACATCCACAGGGTGGGTGATAAGTGTCACATGGCTACAGTTATGGGCCAGCAGTTGGACCCCCAGCGATCAGGAGAACGGAGACTTAAGAGTAAGTTCACACAGGGTTTTTTGGTCACGATTTTGAGGCTGTATCCACCTCAAAATCCTGACCAAAAAGATGGCTCCCATAGAAATCAATGGGAGCCAGAACAAACGGCTTCCAGAAAAAGAAGCGACATTCTCATTCTTTCAGGCGCCTGAAGACACTCCCTCCTCCCGACTAGGCTCATTCATTTGGGCCTAATCTGGAGCGGAGTGCGCGGCTGGATGCCGGTGTGACCATGTGAATGATGCACCAGTACGCTTGCATGACTAGTGCTCCATTCACTTGTATGGGGCTACCAGAGATGCCATTCCTGGCAGCCTTAAAAAAAAGCAGCCCATTCATTTCTATGGGGAGCGCACGTATGCCGGCTCCCATAGAAAGCAATGCGATCTGTTTTAAACACCACTGATTCGGAACGTTTACACATTCAGAATCAGCCAGCGTATATTCCGTGTGAAGGGGCCCTCACACAATGTAATGCGGCACTGATTCTTGCACAATATCTCGTGTAAGGATCAGAGCTGCAAAACAGAATCCCATCGACTTCATTGGGTTCCGTTTAGTGTGCGGAACACATTGAAATTAATGGGAGGCTTTTTAACCCATTGATTTCAATGTGTTACAGGTGTTAAACGGAACCTATTGAAGTCAATGGGGTTCTGTTTTGCAGCGCTGATCCTTACACGAGATATTATGCAAGAATCAGTGCCGCGTAACATCGTGTGAATGCCCCCTTACTTAAGTAAATGAATGGGCATGTAAGCACACTGGTGCTTTACTTCTTTCAATCCCTCATTCTCCCAATTGCAGGGGAAGCCAGTAGTTAGACTCCCAGCGATGTGACATTTTATCCCTTATAAGTGTCTATATTGCGACCTTTACCATGGGAATCTAAGCTAGAAGAAACAGTATGTATTTAGCCCTATTGCACTGCCCAGGTACAATATCTTCCTACCTTGATTTCCAGAACACCTTGCTCCAGATTGTTATTCACATTATAGATAATGCATAGCAAAAGTAAAATGCACCAGTAATAACTGCCTGTGTAATCCAGGAAACTTCTGCTTTTCCATCTATAGGTATTTGTAAACTTTGCTAAACAGCAGACAGATGATGAGGATATCCGTCTACACCCTCGAGCTGCTGGAGCCACACGGGACGTCAAAGTTGCACCTGCTCCACCACCAAAGGCATCATAAGACCAAGCTAAATTTGCCCTAAGCATTAAGGCAAAAGACAAGATGATGCCCCGGCACACTCCAGCAATGGCGCATCCCAGATATTCTTGGGTCACTTCCAGCTGCTGTATTCTCCCATGTTGGTCAGCATTGTAGGGTGCGGTTGCTTGGCACCTAGGTGCAGAGAGTACCAAGTATATACATGGAGGGCAGGCGGTGACAGGTAGCAGCTTCTAATAGAGACTAATGGTAATCCACATAGTGGAACTGGAATTTTGCAAAACCCCAATGTCCAGCTGAAAAGACGGCATCACCCATGTTGAGACATTTCAAAAACTTATATTTTATGCCAGGATTATTCACTATATAATCAGCACAATAGCGCCTGCTACGCCGATACGTTCCTCCGCTTATCAGAAAGACAAAACTGAAGACTAGCACATGAGGATCATTGTTCTTGTACCGACTGACCTTGTGACATGAATAGATACGCTTTGTCCTTTTTCATATGCTTATTAACAAATAAAGTTTAGAGAATTGAATCTACCACCTTTGGTTTATCACGTAATGTTATAACAATGACTTAAAAACCATAATAAAACACGGACGGTGACTAAAACCTATATAGGACCTAATAGCTTGTATAAACTTCGGGATTGCTTCGACCAGGATTGTCTGCGGAGGGTCAGACTGAGAATATCAGACAATAGTTCTTCTTACTATCCCAAAGAGTTACAGGAGCAACAACTTATTCTAGCAGGTGATCGGGTTTGCTTTTTGGATCATTCTTTTTCTTCATGGGGCCTAGCTGTATACAGGCTGAAACTAGTCCACAAGGAAAGTGGTGAAAATCCCAGTGGGCCTTGAAGCCAAGGAACATCCCAAGGCTCCCAGCTATCTATATACACATACAGCATCTTAACCAGTCTGTGTGTCTTAGGGTAGGTTCACGCGGGTTTTTTTGGTGCAGAACCTGAGTCAGAGGTTGCCTCAGGTTCCGGACCAAAATACAGGTAGCTGCGACTGGATGCCGGTGCAGTGCATGGGCCTATTCGGGAGGGAGTGTCTTCAGGCGTATGTCGCGAGGCAAATCCACCTGAAAGAATAAGCGTGTCGCTTCTTTTTCTGGGAGCCAGAACAAACAGCTCCTGGAAAAAAAAAAAATTTAAAAAAAAAAAATTGACCACCTCCCATGGATTTCAATGAGAGCCGTCTTTTTGTTCAGGATTTTGAGGCGGATACGGCCTCAAAATCCTGCCCAAAAAAAACTACGTGTAAACTTACCCTTATAACAAAGTGGGTAAATTATTCAGCAGACTATTCACTCATAGGCACAAGTGGAGAAGTCACTTCAAATGGCTCCTCTGGTTTTATACCACCTAGAAAAAATGGATTTGGCATCAACTTCTCATCCTTCATGTTGCATATTTAAAAAAAAAAAAAAATTAAGAAAACCCACCACTAGTGATTTCTCAGTTTTTCTTCTAGCTAACTGCAATCCCAGCTTTCATGTGATACCATTTTTCATAAAATGTATGTGAGTGGATAAAAAGGTGACAAGGCCCTGGAGGAATTTTAATTATGATGAATGGTTACAGGAACATTATATTAGATTTTTATTATGGATATTATTAGTCATGCTGAACTAATAAAATTTTGCAGAGACAATGTCTGATATAACCCAGGAGGGTCACTGCTTTTATTTTTTTCTTAAAGGGGAAGGGAGTTCTATGCTCCTCTTCAATCACTAGACGTAGAGACCAGTACTTTAGTAAGAGAGTCTGAGGAGGAACATCTTCTGCCCACCTTCCCTGGTCCTAACCAAAACAGTACATTTAGTTCATTGAAATGGATTCCTTGCAGATTCTAAGGTAGAGCTTTGACCACTACAAAGATCAAATGGCCCAACATAGATTTAAAGAGCAACATGGAGGCAGAATGTCAGAGTGGAACCAATGGAATAAAGGTTTTACTGAATCTTTGCTTGGGTTAAAGGGATTCTACCATTAAAATCAATTTTTTTTCTGACTAACACATAGGAATAGCCTTAAGAAAGGCTATTCTTCTCCTACCTGTAGAAGTCTTCTCCGCGCCGCCATTAGGTAGAAATGCCGGTTTTTGTCGATCTGCAAATGAGTTCTCTCGCAGCACTGGGGGCGTCCCCAATGCTGCGAGAGAAATCTCAAGCGACGCCTCCATCTTCTTCTAGAACGGCCTCTCCACATCTTCTTCCGTCCTGGGTTTCAATCTTCTAGGCCTCGGGCAGAGCCAAAGGTGCATGCCTGCGGCCACAAGAAAGACGGCTGCTTACACAGTAAGTAAGCTGCTATTTTCTTGTGGCCTTTGGGAATGCGCAGTCGGCTCTGCCTGAGGCTTAGAAGTTTGATCGCCAGCGCCGGAGGAATATGCGTGAAGAGGCCGTTCCTGAAGAAGATGGAGGCAGCGCTGGAGAGTTCTCTCGCAGCATTGAGGACGCCCCCAGTGCTGCGAGAGAACTCATTTACATACAGACGAAAACCTGGATTTCTACCGAGCGGCGGCATAGAGAAGACATCTAAAGCCATTCTTAAGGCTATTCCTATGTGTTAGTCAGAAAAAAAAATAAATAAATTTGATTTTAATGGTAAAATCCCTTTAAAAAGCATTCCATTGATTTCAATGCGTTAAACGGAACCCATTGAAGTCAATGGGATTCTGTTCTGCAGCGCTGATTCTTACGCGAGTTATACCAGAATCAGCGCCGCGTTACTCCGTGTGAATGCCCCCAACTCCTGACCAAAAAGCCCCATCTGAACTCAGCCTAAAAACCATAGAGCAAACCTATCCCCAAATATATGACAGGTTATAAAGAATCCTACTATATAATCAATCTGCTCTGCTCTTCATGCTCTATAACATGCGATCTGACAAATTCTACAATTGACTTTTCATCCAATAAAATAAAAACATCATAAAGAAGTTTGTGTATGAAAACTCAAGTCTTTTATTACATGATGTACAGATTTATACATGGTGTATGGCTTTTCTACTGCTGTAAAAATACACAGCACACAACAGCTAGGATGTATTGGAGGGGTATATGGCGTCTCTTGGGATTTTAGGAAAATTCTGTACTAAGCTTTGGCTTCTAAATGGTGCGTAAGGCTTCTTGAACATATCCAGGACCTATAAAGCTCAATTTTTTTTTTTTTTTTTTTACAGAGTCTTTTGCGCTTATGTGCTGGGATTGTACAAGCGGTTCCTGTGTATGGTCTAAGGTCTCCTCCACTTGAATGGCCACAAACTTTAATCACCTCTGCAATAGTTGAATGTCAGTCAAGTTTCAGCAAATTTTTGCTAGCGCTCATAATTTTTGGTTTTATTGTACCAACATTGTGCTTTTTGACTGATTACTAGTAAAATTAGAAAAATCAAAATTAAACAAACTAGACAGAACATTACGAGAGTGAAATCACAAATCCCAATGATAATTATTCCTGAAATTGGTGAATGTGATGATTTATTGCATTGAGAGAGGCCATGGGCAGACAAAGGTTTCACCAATACGAATGATCAGACGTCTTGCAGGGTGTTATCACCTTATTGCCCTTTTTTCTAAAAATGAAAATAAAGTCAAACATGCGTGAGCTGCTCTCACTTAGGCTCCATTCACACTGTAAATATGGACTACCCGTGCATGGATCGGTTGGCATTACCCAGCCATAGTTACTCTGTGTGCTGCCTCCAGGAGCCTTCATTATTTTCTCCAACAGAAGTAAGGGTAAGTTCACACAGGGGTTTTTGGGCCGGATTTTGACGCGGAGGCAGTTCCAGAATCCAGTCCAAAAAAAACGGCTAGCCGCAACTGGATGCCGGTGCAGTGCAATGGCATCCAGTCGTGGCATTGTGCTCCGTATTAGACCCAAATGAATGGGCCTAGTCGGGAGGGGAGTATCGAGCCACAGTGGAATCCACAGCAAGATTGGTCATGTCGCTTCTTTTTTCCGCTACTAGGTAGCGGAAAAAAGAAGAGAGCGGCTCCCATTGAAGTCAATGGGAGCTGGTTTTGGCAGTGTGAACTTACCCTGAAGGTTCTAGAGAAGAATACCCCCATAATGTGGCATGTAATAGTATATGCCAAGGTTTTTTGCCTTGATTAAGAAAAAAAAATAAAATATATATATATATATATATATATATATATATATATATATATATATATATATATATATATATATATATTTTATACTGTAGGTACATAAAAGGTCCACCGGATTCACAACAAGCTATGGCCACCATGTACATTAAACGTTCACTTGGCTGAAGCAAACCTTCAGGTTCCGTTATTATGCCGGGTGTGTTCAATGGCTCCCAATTATCTCCCAATTTGTTTGGTTAACACCATATTCACACATTTGATATCAAATGATCTTCTATATAGATCTATCGAACAGCGTAATTAAAGGGGTACTGTGGTCACAACAAGTTACCCCCTCTCCATGGGAAACTGCCAGAGACAGCCAAGTGCTCTACTTTGGTAATGCACTCACAGCCCCATTCAGTTTTAGAGTCCACTGACACAGAGGAAAATGGTGAGGAATTTGGTGTGGAATTTCATCGCTAAAAAAAAAAAAAAAAAAAAAAGGCCTCCCATCGACTTCAATGGGTTGAAGTCAATGGGAGTCTTTTTTTTTTGCAATGAAATTCCACACCAAATTCCTCACCATTTTCTTCCATGTGAATGGACCCTTACAGGGGGCTGCTGGAGATGGCCAACTTGCTGCTCCAGTGACACCCCAGTTATGATCAGTGGTGGTACTTTGTTGTGCCCAGAATACCCATTTAACTGCTATGTCACATGGTCTGGAGGAACCCCACATATTCCAGCCAAACACACTAAACTGATACCCTTTCTTTATGCATATGCCCATTGAAGTCTGAGTCACAAAGACAAATTGATGCAAAATCATAATCAAAAGGAGTGTCTGATTTATAAAAAAAAAAACAAAAAAAAAAAAACAGTAGTCCAGTGGGCGGTCCTACACAGTATTTGACAGCCATCCCTGCATGCGCACTGAGTGGACCCCCAAGTTCTCAGTAAATAGAGATTTCAATACATAAGTGCCCAGTTCTACCGAATCTTCTCACATAACATACGTGTACCTGCTCCGCTCCTCCTGCTCTATAACAGGCTGCCCAGAGAGAAATGCATATTACAGACTTTTTTCCTGTATCATATTTGAGGAAACAAACCCCAAAACCCACATTATTGCTGATGCCCTGAAATGTGTACTTGAAACATAGCAATGTAACGTTCATTGAAGAGATAACCTTAACGGCTCCTACAGTATTACCTATTATACTGTGATACGAGGCCTTGCACCCTGTTTAAAAATGGTGGTTGTGGCTGTAATACCCTTTTCCAGTTGTATTTTACAATAATGGATGTTACAGTTTTTATCTGCAGAAAAAGCCATACAAAATATTAAAAAAATGTAATGCGGCTCTGTGCATATATTAAGCTAGAATTCAGTATCAAACATTAGAAGAAAATAATAGAAATAGTTCTTTGCATGAGTCTCTTCACAGTAGAAAGGGGATTATTGACATCCGTATCCTGGGATAGTCCTTGAACTCCTTGATATAATGCCTATGTTTTTTCCTTGCCCAAATGCTCATCTGTAGTAAACTACACAACGCATAGAATCCAACTGTAAGGGGAAAAAAAATTATATAATATAGGATACTGACAGGAGATAGTTGATATTCTGAGCAATACAGGTTGTCATGGGAAAAGTCATACCTGGAAGACACTGGGTCATGGTAGTGAAGCTAATCCAGGTTCCTACCTAGGAAAATAATTACATATGTTTTTATATGCAAGTATGAAAGCAATGCCTGCAATGATCTAAGGTATTAACTGGCCGAGGCACCATTTAACTCGCAGCACATGTTCATACGCCATCCCCCAGTGACTAGATCCAGGGGTGGCAGACTGTTGCCCAGACAGACAAGGGTCTATTGAAGTCCCCGAGGCCGGCCTTCAATACATTTATTTAAAAAAGGCAGGTTTGGGACAATAAGCCACCAGTACATAAGGACATGGTGGTTGTTTAGGATCCCAAAAACTCCCGTCTGCCCCAGAGCTGTTTAAAGGAAACCCTCTAGGAGGCCGTTAACACTGCAGAAAGCGATGAGGACGTCTTTCACGAATAGGGCTAGACCAGGGGTAGGGAACTTTGGCTCTCCAGCTGCTGTGAAACTACAACTCCCAACATGCTCCATTCACTTCCATGGGAGTTCCAAGAACAGCAGAGCAAGTATGCATGCTGGGAGTTGTAGTTTTGCAACAGCTGGAGAGCCGTACGTTCCCTACCCCTGGGCTAGAGTGTCCACCATTGCCGCAGATTTAGGTCACAAATTGGAGCAGATTTTGAGGTGGAAAGTCCAAGTTTCTCTGCATGAACATCATATCCCTGACCCTACTGGGCAATAAGCTCCTGGCATAAGTGCATTTCTCCCCTAAAACCAGGACAGTTCCCCCCTGGCTTCAATGTGCAAACCCTGGACAGACGTCAGGAGCAACAGATGAGCATATCTCGAGTTATGTATTAGAGACAAGCTTGTGTATTGCACTTCACATTTAGAGAAGCATCTGCGCCCCATTTGTTATAGGTGTCAGCAAGGGAAAGGTAGATCAGCAAACTTACAGATTCTTCTGCCAGAACTTCCATTACAGCCAGCATGAAATTTAATCAGATTAGGGTTTGTTCACTGAATGAGGACTTGCCAATACCTACCTCATAGGTGTAGTTAGGACATGACACAAAGAAAAACAACCATGTAAAAGGATTTCGTGTTGGGAGGGGATATCTCCGCGTCCTGGAGCCTGAAAAAGTTAGAAACAGTTTAGGTTATGTTCAGATGTTGTGGATTTTTGGCAAATCTGCAGTGAAAACTCACAACCAATTTACAGTATAGTATAGTGCTCGTGAACTATTAAGTAGCGGATTCCACCCTTTGCAAATATGCAGCAAGATCTGTATGTACATTGCTGCAACAAAATGTCCAGTACATCCTTAGACTGGGTTTAGATGTGACAAATCGCACAGAAAATTGCATAGATTTACAGTACAAGTAGAATTAAAGGGATTTAACCACTAAAACACATTTTTTTTCTAGTTAACACGCGGAATAGCCTTTAGAAAGGCTATTCGTCTCCTACCTTTGGAAGTGCTCTCCGCCACGCCGTTCGTTCAAAATACTGGTTTGCTAATTAGTTCTCTTGCAGCGATGGGGGCGTCCCCACTGCAGCTCGAAAACCGACCGCAGCGCCGCCTCTATGGTCTTGGCTATCCTCCCCTTACTTCTTCAGCGTCCTGTCGGACGCCTGCGCAGTACGCTCTGTTCGGCGAAGATTGCCAAACGTACTGCGCATGCGCGAAATTGAGGTCCCAGCCATAGTGCGGGCACTGCAATTTCGCGCATGCCCAGTACGTTTGGCAATCTTCGCCGAACAGAGCGTACTGCACAGGCGTCTCCGACAGGACGCTGAAGAAGGAAAGGGAGGATACCCAAGACCATAGAGGCGGCGCTGCAGTCGGTTTTCGAGCTGCAATGGGGACGCCCCCATCGCTGCTCCTGCGATGGGGGACACCCCCCATCGCTGCGAGAGAACTAATTAGCATACCGGTACAAACCGGTATTTTGAACAAACGGCGCGGCAGAGAGCACTTCCAAAGGTAGGAGACGAATAGCCTTTCTAAAGGCTATTCCGACGTGTTAACTAGAAAAAAAAAAAAAAAAAATATGTGTCTTAGTGGTAGAATCCCTTTAAAACCACATCCATATAGAAGAAGAAGACGGGGGTGTGAGGACTGGTACAAGATCTGACGGCTGTATTTTTGTAGCAGACTGCCCAGATATTGCGTTCCTTTAGGAGTAGTACATGCTTCAAAGCACGTAGCCATTTTACCTCAAAGACTGCACCAATTTAGTCCATATCATGGAAAACATGGACTTCCATGGTATGGATTCAAAAGCCTCTTGGCCAGTGGCATAACTAGGAATGACGGGGCCCCATGGCGAACCTTTGATATGGCCCCCCTCCAAAGACCCCGACCGACCGCCCCTTTTTCCCCGCGTTCCTGCAGGCACTATTATGCCCCATAGTGGCCCCTGCACACAGTATTATACCCTATAGTGGCCCCTGCACACAGTATTATACCCTATAGTGGCCCCTGTAGCACAGTATTATGTACTGTAATAACCTCTTCATCCCTAGGCAGCTGCCAGCACAGTACTGTGTGCTGACAGCCTGCCCTGCACACCAGTCTGCACTCACTCTCCATAAGTCCTCCCCCCTGGAAAAAAAATGAGAGGTGCTCCAATAGAAACAAAAAAAAAAAAAAAGCCTCTAAACTTGCAGGCACTAGGAGACTCTTCCAGCTAATTTGCTGTTCACTACCTGTTACTAGGAACGTTCCGTCCTTAATCATCTTCAAAATGAAGACTGGTTCAGTGACTAGAGGGAGAAGGGGCTGGTTTTCATCCCAAAGTCAATGAGAAGTGGAGGGGGCTGGCCTCTCCTCACAGGCTATAAACGTCTCAGCTGAGCTTCCTCTGTACACTGCACAGAAAGTATTCTGCAGCAAGTCACTGCTTACAATGTAAGAAAAGTAGATGTATTTTCTTTTGGCTGCTTGTGTTATTGCTATGTGAATGTTAAGGAAAGCTGCTTGTTCTCCAAAACGGAGCTCCAACGGTTTTGGAAATTGCAGTGTGTCCATTGCGCGTATTTTTCCACCAAGTAGATATGGGATTCGCTAGAATCCCATCCACTTTGCTGTGACTGTAAGACACCTAAAAGGGGAAATCCACTTGGATATCCAGTCTTTGATAGATACATGTTCAAAGGCTTAACAACTAGAATCAGAGCGGCCTCCAATAATCCCTTTCTCAGAGGGATCTGCTCAGCGCTACAAGTTACATCTTTCAAGGCTTCAGCAATGGTGCTCTGAATAGTACAGTTTGTATAGATGCAAAACTTCATTCACAGTTAAAACGGAGAATATATATATATATATATATATATATATATATATATATATTTTTAATAAATGACATACCATCTGTTTTCATATTGTTCAATACTACATGAATGGTGAAGTTGCCAGCTTCACATATCTGTTAAAAAAATAAATAAAATAAAAAAACACATCAATATAACAGTTGGTAAAATAAATGGCTACCATATGTACAGAAAATGCTCTCATTTGTGACACATTTGGAGATTTACAACAAGCAGGTTAGAAATCAGCAGGTCTTTACTATGACATGAACCTGAAATTTGTGATACGTTGCATTTTCTTTTATATGGACAGGTGCATAACAATGAGAAGAAATACGTGAAGATACTCACCACATACAGGAAAAAAGATAAAGCTATCTGCGTTCTTCCATAAGCTGTAAAGACATTAAAACAGATGTCAAGGACTTTGGAGAAGACAAAGGAAGATTACCATACAAGACACTACTTGCTCAAACTTACAGGGTGGCGTGTACAGAGGGTGGTTGATGAAGTACGCGAAGTACGCCGAAAGCCCCCAGTAGAAGATGCAGTTCTGTAGAAAGAACCCGACAGTTATCCCATTATATAATGCAAGATACTGTAGCCACAATATAGGAGTTAAAGTAAAATTTATTTCATACTATAAGGCATGTAGAGATGAACAGAGTTGCACGAGTTCTATATTTTCAGATCTGAAAATACATGCGGGATCCAAATCAAATCCACTTCTAATGGTTTAACTGGATTTGTATGGGCCAGGCACACTAGTCCCTAGAGCAGATTCTTGGTAGCTGGAGTATTAGGTGATGCAGCGGTGTCCCATAGACCTGAATAGGACGCTGCTGTAGTATCCACGACTGCCGTTACAGTGAGCGAACAACGCCGTGCCCAGCAAATACACAATGCTTGGAGCGAAGTGCCTGAGAGCTTTCAAGTCCTTGGAAATTGGAGGGATATCAGTACTGACAACACACTGAACTTTCTGCCACTGTCAGGAGGTTGGGCCTTACAGCTCAGCATCATCGCTGGGTTGTGAGGAACACCCACCCCCAGACAGTACAAGGCTATGGATGAGTATCGTGTCTAGGGGTGTACCTCACAGACCAGCAATGGTCCTAGAGTGTAAGGCCCAACCTTCTGACAGTGGAGGGATAATCAGTGCTAGTCCTCATTTGCAGGAAGTGAAAATCCGAGCAGGCTTTCTTGCAAATCCACTATTCTGCAAACAAGGCACAGACTTTACAAAATGTTTTTTATTTTTATTTTTTTTTTTAAGGGGCAACCTTAGACTAGTTCTCTGAATCTCTCACTCATCTCCAAGACACTTTTCAAGCTGCACTGGTGCTCTGGGATGCTCAACGACAACAGCTGCCCCAAAAATGTGTTTTAAGACAGGCTCATCACGTGACCTCATTGTATTGTTCTAGACTTACACACACCAAGCTAACATTTCGTATCCCAAGCTATCCTTTCTACTCTATTGCTTAGAACCATTAGAGTGTTCTTGTACTATGTATCCTCCAACTGTAACCCTCTCATGCGCCATCAGACTGAAGCAGACATTAGGATTCCTGTCCTGCTCATTGTGCAGATGCTCCTGGAATATAGAACAGTACTCGAAATGTCAGTACTTAAAAAAAAAAATTTCTATAAAGCAGACAGTCTAGAGCCATGTCACATATTTCCTACGTTTCACATCACATTGGTCAGTGCACTATGTAAAATCCATCTCAACCTCAGAATTAGGGCTACGCAAGTAATCCAATCAGCTCCATCATTGTAAACTTGCTCACGTCCGTTATTTTGCATTCTCACACTCCAATGTGATAGTACACTAGGTAATCCGGATCGGTTATAGGCGAACAGCGGAAACCAAAATGCTGTAGTATAGAAATAGGGGTTGTGGCATGTAGAGAGGGGAGCGTTATGGATGCCATTTTGCAGAATACACCTTAGGGGGCTTTCACATCTGCACTTGTTCTCCGGTTTGTGCATTCCGCCAGGTTTCCGTTTTCAGCACCGGCGAAAGTGGACAGGGGATGGAAACCCAGCGGTCAGTTTACAAACCCATTCACTTAAATGGGTTTGTAAAAGTGACCGCCCGTGTCCGCCTTCTGCTTATCCGTTGGGAAACCTTTCTTTTTTTAACCGGACACAAAGTCCTGCATGTCCGACTGTGTCCAGCTAAACAAAAAACACAACCATGGTTTCCCCGCGGACAGGCTGCAGGCGGACAGAGACGGTTGCGTTTACAAACCCATTCAATTGAATGGGTTTTAAAACGGACTGCCGGGTTTCCGTCCCCTGTACAGTTTTGTTGGTGCTGAAGACAAACACGATGGAATGCAAAAACCGGAGAACGAGTGCAGGTGTAAAGGCTCCCTTAGATGCCAAGGTCGATCTTGACCAGGGCGTCTAAGGGTTTAAGCACTCAGTTCTGGGATTAGCAAAACGCTGATCCTAAACGGCAGAAGCCAACATCCGAGAGTGTGGGAGACCCAGCGTTATTCTGCAGTAACAGAAAGTCAATTGAAGCAGCAGAAAACCCCCTTAGTGACCGGCTTGTAGAATTTCTAGGTTGCTCACTAACAGGTTAACCTGCGCAGGGTTATCCACTCCCAGAGAACCTCTTGAAAGCAAACATGGTTTAGAGCAATACATACAACATACAAATGCTCACTAAGTAAGTTATTATATAGGTTTCAAAGTGACTGTCCATTTTAGAAAACCCATCAAATCCCTTACTGGGAAATTCTGTCGCTAAGTGACACTGGAGCCCATTGGGATGAATGGGTGTTGTAATTCTCAGTTTTCCCTGTGTTTCTGCTACTCAGAAATTGAGGACTTAGTGCTCGCACTCCCCACAGATTGTAGCCGACTGCGGGGGAATCCAGCAATAAGACACTTTGTATTCAGTTTCGTATTATAGGACCCATCTAATAAGACAATAGGACTTGTTCAAAGCAGAGAACCCCCTTTAAAAGCCGCTAGAAGACTTACCTTGACTATACTTTTCAGTGGCAATGTCCCATGAGAGAATCGATGAACAAATATCGTTTCGATCAATTTTTTGATATAGTGGAACGAATGACAACAACAAGCCAAGCTGTAGAAGAGAATACGTTTCATCAGCAGGTCAACATATCCCAACCCAGAGCTGAACATCTGACAAATGCAATAAGGAACTTACTGGACAACTGTGTGTTGACTTGATGTAAAAGCATGGGCTAATCCATAGAAAAAAGGCATCCGGAAGTAGAACAAAAAATATACAAAAAGTGGCCCTGTGTATTCTGTTAGAAAAACCTGGAGGAAGAGAAAACAAAAAAAAGTGCTTTTTAAGAAATGGATGACAGCTCCCCAATGACCAATCACATCATAAATGGTTTCAGTAGCTGCAGGGATGGGGACAAGGACTTGGCGTCAATGCAAAACACTCCTATGGACTTGGCAGAACAACTAGAACGCAAGGAAATTGCCTTTAAGTTTAGGGCTTGGTTACAAAATATATCACTGCACAAATAGCAGACTCTTCCTAAAAAAGTTTGAGTTACGATTGTAGAATTTGGTCATGCTTCAAATGTTAAAGAAGTTTCCCAACACAAGGGTATTGCACTATGCAAGCGGATGGGGAGAGCCACACAAGCACCACCACTTATCCATAGCATTTACGGAAGGAGGTCCCAGAGGTAGGAACCGCATTTGTAAGATATTTAGGGAATAAACAGATGGGAAAAAAGAAAAAAAAAAAAAAAAAAACAAAAAAAAAAAAACACACCTCTTCAATTGGGTTTTCTAGCCTTTATACTTTTTTAAAAAGGGAATGTGCCACCAAAAAAAATTACATTTTTAAACCAAATTTTCAGGTTAAAAATTATTAAGACCATTCACTCAATGACCTAACACTTACATCCTCTATTACCAGAACTTCCCACGCTCGTATACAAGACTTCTCCTGAGTTGCACCACTTCTCTGGAATGTTCTATCCCGGACAATCAGATTAACTCCCAATTTCTACAGCTTCAAGCGCAAACTAAAGACGCATCTTTTCAGACAGGCCTATCACAATTCCTAATGTAAACCCTACTGTATTGTAATTAGAATCCCTAAAATGAACCCTCCTCTGTCCCCGCTCCCACATTACCTTACATGATATGATGCCGTTTCAGACTAACTTTATATGTCCAGGCACCACCTGCATTATATAGGACACAACTGGTGACGGCTCATACAGTTTTATGTTTGTGTAATGACAGTAACCTCTAGTACAAAAGTGTCTGACCATTGTATAAGCAATGCCGCCCCTGCTACCTCTTGTGTCACCCCCTCTACCTCATAGATTGTAAGCTTTTTTGAGCAGGGCCCTCCGTCCCAGTGTGTGAAATGACTTTCTTTGTAAAGTCTCTTTTTGTCTGTATTTGAACCCTACAAATTGTACAGCGCTGCTAAATATGTTGGCATAATAATAATAATAATAATAATAATATCAAAATCCTTTTTTGCCCAGCCCCAAAAGGTTTTTTCATACTAGTGACCTAGCCACTGGATAGGAAATATATAGTGGTCAACACCAAGACCCTCAAACAGATCAGCTACTCCGGCAGCCAGAAGTTCCAGCAGTGAATGGTTTTGCAGTATTGAAGTACTAGGACCAGAGCTGCACTTCCCTTGAACATGTGCTATGCACTGGATGAATAGATGGATCGCTTTTATATAAATAAGAGCCGCCTTCCTTCCATCCTGTGGATAGGGCATCAGAATGAAAGTTCCTTTTGGGTCAGACAACCCCTTTAGGTTCTTACATGACTACAGCATACAAATGAGGTTAGATACATTACCATAGTGTATCCAATCTGAGGACCCAAGTCTTTAAAATATAAGGTAGCTGTGGTGCCAACCGGAAGCTCTCGCAGGACATCATCATCTTTTAATGACTTTCCCGCTATATTAAAGACATGGAAATACTTGTAAGTGTCCAGGACACAATGTGCAGACCGCTGTCTCCTCCTGAACAATCAGTGTCCTATCTAACTGAGAATGCTGTGGAACAAAGTTAATATTTCTCATGGTTTTATTCTTCCATTATTACAGTATACATTTACACTAGATAGAGAGGAACGATACATAGATCAGACTGATCAATACAATGTCACAAAAACTATGAATAATACATAATCTAGCACAATGCAACCTGCCATAAAATAATTGGGATTTCTGATATTCCTCATCTAAATGCTAAGTAATAGCTCCCGCAATGAAGGGGGATTATACATCTTATAGGAGCATTAAGAGAAGAAAAGTAAACGGTCTACAAAGGTTATGTACTCCTATGGCAATCTCCCCTACATACTGGGGTCTAACCGTATTGATTGTCTTGCTGGATACCACTGAGGATCTGCAAAAGAAAAAAAAAAATAAAAAGCTTTAGCAAACAAGAAAAGGAAACAGTCAGGACTACAAAAAGGTGGCATACATAAGACGTAAGCAGATTCTAGACACTCACTAAGCCACACTAAGGGCAAGGTCACACGTGAGATTTTTGGGGCTGGATTTTGACGCGGAATCTACATCAGAATCCGGCTCAAAAAAACGCCTCCCATTCGAATCAATGGGAACGGTCATTTTCCCTTTTCCGCTCATGGAAAAAAGAAGCGACTTGCCCTTTCTTCAGGCGGATTCCGGAGCCAATTCAGATGCAGACGTCCTTTCGCGACACCTCCCTCCCAACTAGGCCCATTAATTTGCCGCGACTGGATGGCAGGGCACCGTTTTTTGGACTGAAATCTGAGGCGGCCTTCACGTCAAATTGCGGTCCAAAAAAAAAAAAAAAAAAACCTCACGTATGAACTTACTCTTAGGACTCCTAAGATTTTATTGCCAGGAGTCCCCCTACTTGTGAGAGAAGGAGACAGTCAGGGCTGGTTCATGCAGCCTAATCGATACCGAGCAAGGTTTCATGTATCATACACGGAAAGGTCTAGGTCCAAATCCATGGGTCCCCATTACTGGAAGGCAAATACTTGAATAAAAGATGTGATGGGTCCATTTAAAACACAAAAAAACCACACACACCCACCAAAACTGACTCTGGTTTTCAGCTTACAACTAAAGACTACCTACAGTATATGACAAAAAGCAGTAGTGTCTCTTGTCTGGTTTGTGTTTGTCTTCCCTGTCTCCCCTTTTCTTTTTGTTTCTACCTAGTTTACCATTTGTAATTTCGTCATTTTCTATTGTACTGTTCTTTGTGATCTCCTCTGGCTTGGTAGACATGTTGTGTTTCTTTATTGTTACAAATTTTCATAAATAAACAATTTAATAAAAAAAAGCAGTAGTGTCATTATCATTTCTCTTATAATATTTATTTTATTGATGTTAAATTGCCATGGGAAAAAAAAATTAAATAAAATGGAATACTCACCTTACCTGTCCTCTGTCACTATCACTGTCCTCCTATTCTGATGCTGCCTTGGTCTCAAGTCCATACTGGGGCATTACAGTAGACCAGATATAAAACCTGGTATCTAGGAGTGGCAGGGGAAGCCAGTAAAAGTAAAAAAAAAATTAAAATTAAATATTGGGTGGCTGTGTGGTGACGAGAGCCCAGATCTGTATTTTCCAGGTATTTATGTTGCCTTGGCAAGTTATCACCTGTTCAGACTACTCCTACACGATGTGGTGTTTATGACTGTCCACAAAACCTTTTTGTAATGTGGAATCTCTGGTTTGTAATCAAAGCCCTTTGTTATCCTGTCTCTAGTTTTATTAGCATACCTGTGCTAATCTCGTTCTCACAGCAGAAGATCCCTGGGACTATGTGGACTATGTGCATTGTAATGCGGCTTAGTACACAAACACCAGACTGTGTCTGTAGCCAAAACTACAAAGGAAATATGGTTTTATGACCACATTTCCCTAGGAGAACATGATACAATCATACTGATAAATTCTTCAGGTGCGCAAGACGGAGACGCACCGTTCCAGTACAAACTCTGTACTGTTAGGAGCAGGGAAAAGGTCCAGACACTGAACTCATTACCCAAGGGGAATTGGGGTATTATTCTTGGGGGTCTCACCTCAAACCCCATCAAACCCTCTGACACTACGATCCTCTGGTGAGGAATTACGACTAGAGAGGAGAGAGTACTGTTCGGATCAGCCGATCCGAACAGCACGCTCCATAGAAATGAATGGATGCACCTGGTACTTCCGCTTTGACGGCGGCCGGCCGCTTAACCCCCCGCGTGCCGGCTACGTCCATTCATTTCTATGCGAGCGTGCTGTTCGGATCGGCTGATCCAAACAGTACTCGCTCATCTCTAATTATGACTGTTTGTAGTCATTTGGTTTCAAGATGGAGGGAGAGACTTCCCCCTCCTCGTGACATGACTCCGTGGAAGAGACTAGGGTAGTATATGGTCTCAGCTGGGGGGGGGGGGGGGGGGGGAGAAGCCCTCTCTTATCCTGAAAGCCATGTGAGCAAACTCAGGCTCTTTTACCGACTTCTTCACATGCCCTGAGGTCTAGGAGTCAGGCCTCAGTGAACCAAACATAAACCAAACAAACATGTTTCGGTATGGTTGCTTTGCTCTTATTCCCCTTTTTATTTTCTGTGTTGTATTGTGCTTTTACTTGTATTTGCTTGTCATCCACTTATATGTATGTCTGTATATGTCAGGGGCTAGTACCGACCCACTCGGGTTAATAAGTAAAATTTATAAAGCCCGTTTCATATTATCCTATGAACCCAGGGACTCATGGGGCACGAGTGGTACTATATGCATTTTATTTTATAATACATTGGACAAAATGGGAGGATCTAATAAGCTTTTTATAGAGATACCTATAAATTAATTTGGTGTTTTGTCAGACTCCAGTGTAAAAGTATGGCTTTTGAAGTAATCCTTCATTTTCTTAACTTTCTCCCTTCAAAAAGTTATGTTTTACTTCATGTAAATTGCTTTAAAAACACACATACGAGATGTTCTGTAATACTTACAACATCTATGAAACATCAATTTGATGTCACCAACTGTAATATTCGGTTCTACCTATTTAAAATGAAAGAAAAAAAAAATATATAAGATACAGTTAGACATTACTGATGAACTTAAAAATTCGAACCAACTGTTCTGTCACAACCATTATCATACCATGACCAGAGGGGTGCAGAAATATGGGGTGGAGGGAGTAGATTTAGCAACCCATGGGTGCTAGTCTTCTGATCTAGATAGGTAAAATTGGGGCATATATTTGGCAAAAGATCTTTTCTTCCACCAAAGATATGCCATCTCCCAAGTCTAATGAAAAAAAAGGCAATGGTGCCGCACACTCACAAATTTAGAAAGTGTGGTGCAGACGTCAAAGGGTCCTTCGACCCCACAATCAGATTAATCAAAAAATGTTGTCGCACACACAGGTTTTGTTGCCAAAAAAAGAGTAATAAATTTATTTACTACACCGTGTACATCATTTGTTGTGCCTTTGGACATAGGGATTGCAGTAATGTGAAAAAGACTGATAGATCACAATAGTTGATGTTTCGGTCGTGTAGACCTTCATCTGAACTGATCTATAGTGTGAATACAAGGCACGTAGGATGCGTCCCAGGCCTATAGATCAGTTCAGATGAAGGTCTACACAACCGAAACGTCAACTATTGTGATCTATCAGTCTTTTTCACATTACTGCAATCCCTATGTCCAAAGGCACAACAAATGATGTACACAGTGTAGTAAATAAATGCATTACTCTTTTTTGGCAACAAAACCTGTGTGTGCGACAACATTTTTTGATGAATCTCCCAAGTCTAGGCCACTACCGCTGCGGTTTTGTTCTTTTCTTAATAGGCCATTACTGGCTGGAGTTACTCCAGCCGGTAACGGGCCCTGTTTATTTACCAATCCTGCCAGTGGCCGGGATCGGTAAGTGACGTCACAGGCCCCACAAACATCATTATTATACTCAGGGGTCTTTTCACCCCCCCCCCCCCCCCCCCCCCCCCCCCCCCCCACCGAGTATAATGATCGGAGGTCCAAGGGAAGTAAGGTAACAAACTGTGTTACTTACCTCTCCGGGCAGGTTCGGGCCTACTTCTGTGATTCTCCCTGACGTCACATGTCCGGGGCCTGCGTCCCGGGTCATGTGACGTCCCAGACTTCATTGAAGATGGCCGACACCACCGAGGACTGCAGCAGAGCCAGGGATAGGCAAGTAACATTGTTTATATTGATACTCCCCTTTGGTCTCCAATTATTATACTCTGGGGTCTGAAAAGACCCCCAGAGTATAATTGTTTATGGGTGTCCACAGTGGGGCATAATAGTGTGTGTGTGGGCCACCATTGGGCACAAGTGTGTGCAGGGGCCACTATGGGACATAATACAGAGCATAGGAATGCATTGGGGGGGGGGGGGGGGGGGATTTGGTTGGGGTCTTTGGCAGGTGTCAACAATTACATCAACAACTCAGTTCTTCCTGCACTATATTATGCTATTTCAAGACTGAATTCCATTTTCAATGTGACAGGTTTCCTTATATCGGTGTCATATACTGACTTCCATCCATGTTACGTTACCATTATAAAGCCAACGATATTGCCCTTTACAGACTACAACTCATCTGTCGAATGGCGATATTACATGTGAAAAGTTACAGATAGCGGACTGAAGTCCTTCAAAGACTGTCCTTATTTGATCTCTTACCTTATCTAGAAAGCACAACTGCTGCTTGGTTTTGCCGTCTAGGATTTCCACCTGAAATAGATAATAAAATTCACAACATGAGGATATACTGGTACCAGCAACATTGCAGTAAAACCTAAGCAGAGAGATGGCGCTCACCTTACTGGTAAACAAAGCAAAGCTACACGTATATGTGCCCAGTTCGTGGTGGACGGCACATGGATGCCTCCTTTGACCTGTCCCAAGTTTTGCCCTGGGATCACTGTCCTATAGACAGGCCCATGGGAATACAAGGGAATGTGTATGTGACCATAGAAAATATTCAGGTAAACATGGAAGGGGTTTATAGGGAGAAAATTAATGGGGGGACTGTCAGGTCAAAAATTCCTCTCAAGTCAATAATAGCGCCATATAGTTTTAATAGGACCAGATACAAACCTTGACTTCAGAGGAGAGTTGGAGCATTTATAGCTGGGTAAAGCCAACCAGTCCTCGCCCCAGTGTACGTGCAGGACGACTTGCATATACATAGAGACGTTATCCCTGCATTTTCTCATCAATTTGTGGCCATATTTGATTTTTAAACCGGAGACTAAATACCATTAGATGCATCCATGTCATTTTCTAACATTAAAACTAGTTGTTGTTTTTTTTGGACCATTTCTAGATTATGTTACATAAGGGATCTTCTACAATCACAGTCATCTAGAGTAACCTTGGCTAATCTGTATATTTTTAACCATGTGCCCCAACATACCCAGTACCATAGAGCGATACAGAAATATATGCGTTATATGAAATATATACAGAAATATATTTTCTTTAACCCTACGGTAGACACACCTCTACTTATACTAGAACAGTCTTTACAAGTAGTCATGCCTGGACAGATATCCCTGACAACTTGTCCTGCAAAATACAAGCCTTCATATGGCAACAGAAATCTAAAAGTTGATTTATGTAGAGGAGAAGATGACAAAAAAAAAAAAATTAAAAATTTAGCACAAGATGATGTGATACACTGATAAAAAGGACCAGTCATACCCCTCTGTTACAACAATTCTTTGTTACTCTTCATAGAAATTAACAAGGGCAAAAGGTAACACCCAAAAAGTCTCTATACAATATGACAAGGCGGCATGGACTAGTATGAGACTGATAAGGTCAGAGTCGCATTTATGACTAATTGACCAATAATCCCAGGTAACTGTCGTCGTCCTAATTAATTAGGCTGAGTGCCAGGCGGTGAAGAAGTCACAGCACTGTATCGGTATTCGTTCTTCTCTCAGCTAAGGAATGTATGCTGACGCACTTTTTATTAAAAACACGGGGGTTAAATAGTAGCAGAGAAAGGAAGGGATAGAACAACAATGTAAGTTTTCATACTCATTCCTGATAAGCATGATACATCTCAATGGTACAGAAAAAGTTTAAGCAGTGCCATATATAGCCAGCTACTCCCATTCCTGCGTGGTAACCTTGGGGAGCTGTCTTTAGGTAGCAAGCCAAGCATTTGTTTTTCTTGCACCCATCCTGGATACAGGCGCCATCTTATCATATAACATTATACCAGTTTCAAGCATAAGCAACTACATCTAGCATTCAGCTTTTAAGGATAACAATGTTTTTCATACATTACATAATTATAAACTTCACAAGACTGTCAGACACCCCCAACTGGAAACACAGATTTTTTTTTTTTATTTTTTTTTTTTTTTTTTTTTTTTTTTAGGAGAACCCAATATAATAGAGGTCTAATAAATTCAGTTATATTATGGGAATTACAATTTGCTAATACAGACATTAGGAGAGCGGATAGATCCTTTGCGGTGTATACAGGTAGGAGAACCATCAGCTATATCGCGTCTTTATCTTAGTGGAGGATATAGCACTTGGATGAAATTCTGCCTCTGTCCATCTCAGACAACTTCAAGCTTCACTAGTGTCAGCCCTTTGTGTTCGCTGTATAGGCCGGTGGGGATTTTTAAGATGTTTAACCTTTTCGGTAATACAGGAATGGCTCCTAAATCTAAACCAGAAGGACTGAGTCACTGCGGTATAAACATGACACGGAGGGGCCGGAGGGTTTATGTAGGAAGCCCATTATATCTAGAACAAATGCTAGGTCTAGCTCACATCTAAATTAAGTTACAACAGATGGCAGACCTTACAGGATCAATTCTATCCACTGACCAACAACAAATCCATCACCTTATTAAATAACATTGTTCATCAGAATTAAAGGGTCCCATTACAATACGAGGTGGGAGAGTTGTTTTGTACTTTGCATTATGCACAAGTACTTTGCTGTAGATATATATCGAGAGAAAAGGAGAAATCGATACATTGATCGATAGGAAGAGGTTACACTGTCTGCTAAGACAGCAGGAAGTTACAGCATGTAAACAAATGCAGAGGATAGCAGGAGCTCCCAGAGAATCCCAGATATCATGCAAAACACTGCTAAATGTATTTGAGTGCATTTATTAACCCATTAATAGCACTAATAGATCCTTATTAAAAAAAAATAATATTAATTGTGGCTTAAACACTGAGTACGCCAAAGGAGCTCTTCATTGAGGCCCATACAGGGTAATTTTGAGCAGTGGACACCCCTCTGACAATCATGTGACCTAAGACAAGTCCTTAATGGGATCCTATCTTTTAAACTCAATTTTTTCTCCCCAACATGCCTACCTTTCCTTTTCCGCCCCGCCGTTCGCCTGAAATCCCAGTTTTTCTCGGTACGTAAATGAGCTCTCTCGCCATCCCCAATGCTGCCAGAGAGCTCTCCAGTGCCACCTCCATCATCTTCTGTAGCGTCCTCTTCCTTCTAGGCTTCAGGCCTAGGGCAAGCCGGCTGCACGTGCCGGAAGAAGACAACGCTGCAGAAGATGATGGAGGCGGCACTGGAGAGCTCTCTGGTAGAATTGGGGATGCCCCCGGTGCTGTTTAAGCGCCGGGGCCCACCCCCAGTGCCGTGAGAGAGCTCATTTACATAGCGAGAAAAAACGGGATTGCAGGCGAACGGCAGCACAGAGAATAAAAGGAAAGGTAGCCTTTCTTTAGGCTATTGCTGTATACACAGCAATCGGGAAGGCAGGGAAGGTAACAAACCTTCCCTGCCTTCTCTCTGGGAGCTCCGGCTAAAGTTACAGCTGGCTCCCTGTTTCAGCAGCTGCCAAGTTCTGCTTGGACGTAGCAGTACATCCTTGCAGAACTAGACAACCACCTTCCAGACGCATATAGTTTATGGACGGTCTGGAAGTAGGGAAAGGCCAAGGCCCCATGTAGCGCGCCGCAACCCGAAAAATGCCGCAGCAAAGACCGTGGTGGAAATGCATTGAGTTTCCCCAGAGCATTTTTCGCAAAGTCTAGAGAGTTTTTCTCTGCAGACATTCTGACTCTATTTTATAGAATCCACTAGTATTTTCGTAGGCATACTTGACATGCTGCAATTTACAAAAACGCAATGGTTTTTTGAAATTGCAGGTTTTCCACTGCAGATATTTTTCTGCAGTGCATGGATGGAATTAGCCAGAATCCCATCCACTTTGCAGGTACGATAAAACGCTGTGCCTTTTGCTGCAGTGTTGCCACCGCTGCCATATTGCCGTGTTTTCGCAATGTGGAGTCCCAGCCTAAAAGGGTGTTTTTTTGTTTTTTCTTTTAACTTCTGCACCAGCCTTTTGCCGGGCCCTGTACTATACAGTGTATGGAACCAGAAGGCACTGTAAACCGTATAGTGGCCGACCATGATATTACCAGGGTTGTGGAGTCTGTAGCCCAAACCAACAACTCAGTTGAGTTGTACAGGAACAGAGGAGTCAAGTCATCCATAAATGGCACGGTCAGACAGAAGCCTCCAATTAATGAAGAAAAGCTAATGATTGAAGTCCCATGAAAGCAAAAATTGTAAAGAACTAAATTTATTAATAAAATTAATGCTCTATAAAAATAAAGTGGCCGCCCCACTGGGTTAAGATAGCAAGAAACACGTAAAGCGAAGTAATATGGAAGAAAAGTTATAGAACTTTAGACATGTAGTAATTAGAGATGAGTGAGTAGTATTCGATCGATTAGGTATTTGATAGAATACTACGGTATTCGAAATACTCGTACTCGATCGAGTACCACTCGCTATTCAAATGGAAAAGTTTGATGCAGAACCAGCATAGATTGGCCGAATGCTATACAGTCGGCCGATCAACGCTGGTTCTTCTCCTACCTTTAGAAGTCTTCTCCGTGCAGCTTCCCCGCGGCGTCTTCCGGCTCTGAATTCACTCTGCCAGGCATCGGGCCTGGGCAGAGCTGACTGTAAGTGGCCATTTTCTTGTAGCGCGGGCAAGCACAGTCGGCTCTGCCCAGGCCCAATGCCTGGCAGAGTGAATTCAGAGCCGGATGATGCTGCACGGAGAAGACTTCTCGCAGGATCCAGCCCGACCCTCACTCGTGGACTTGGTAAGTGTAATTTGATCGAATGTTGCCTACCCCTGAAACGAGCATTTTCTCCCCATAGACTAGAATAGGATCCAATATTCGAGTCGAGTAGTCGAATATTGAGCGGCTACTCGAAAGGAATATCGAACATTTTACTGTTCGCTCATCTCTAGTAGTAATGAATGAAGACAGTAGTAAGGGAAGAGGAATTCATTTCAGTATTACAGTCAGCGTGTGAACAGTTGTCTGAGCTCTTGCTCGGTTTACTAGATATACATTTGGAAAATTCCACTGAAAAGCCAGATCTTACAGAAATCCCGCCATACGGGAAGGAAGGAGGTTTTTGGCTGAGTTTCCTTGCAAAATTGATCAAGTGTTGTTTTTCTTAAGCAAAAGCTCATCTGTACAGCGATTATTTCTATATTGCAAGCAGAAGTATATCATAATATATTCTTCATTGAAAAGAGCTACGAGAGGATGATTATATAAAAAAGATGGTTATTATAAGATATTATAAAAAAGATCATTTCATAGAGGTGGAAAAATTAGTTAAGTAGAGGCCTGAAGTCTGGA
This sequence comes from Leptodactylus fuscus, assembly GCF_031893055.1. Classification (NCBI taxonomy): domain Eukaryota; kingdom Metazoa; phylum Chordata; class Amphibia; order Anura; family Leptodactylidae; genus Leptodactylus; species Leptodactylus fuscus. The sequence continues at coordinate 71,125,778 of NC_134273.1, read as the reverse complement.
GATCTTCCGCAACACTGTCTTGTTTCCAGTCAGTTCTTTTTATTATAGGATGTAGTGTGGAGAGTGGGGCTGAGCCGATCTTGAGATTTCAAGATCAATTTTAAAATCCGATTTCCGATCATTTTCCAGCCGATCTCGATCCTGATCGCGAAATTTGCTCGATCGCCGATCGAAATCCGATCCCGATTGCTCAACCCTAGTCAATGCTTCTCTATGGGAAAAGTCACTTTTAGGGTTGAGCCGATCTTAAAGAGGACCTTTCACCATATCTGGGCACAGGCAGTTCTATATACTGCCAGAAAGCTGACAGTGCGCCGAATTCAGCGCACTGTCGGCTTTCCCGATCTGTGCCCGGTGTGAAGAGCTTACGGCCCGGTACCGTAGCGCTTTACAGTCAGAAGGGCGTTTCTGACCATTAGCCAGAGACGTCCTTCTGCCTCGCGGCGCCTATCGCGCTGTACTGTGGAGCGGGGAGGAACGCCCCCTCCCTCTGCTCGCAGTACTCGTCCATAGACGAGCATTATCAGGAGAGGGAGGGGGCGTTCCTCCCCGCTCCACAGCACAGCACGATTGGCGCCGCGAGGCAGAAGGACTTCTCTGGCTAATGGTCAGAAACGCCCTTCTGACTGTAAAGCGCTACGGTACCGGGACCGATAGCGCTTTACACCGGGCACGGATCGGGAAAGCCGACAGTGCGCTGAATTCAGCGCACTGTCAGCTTTCTGGCAGTATATAACACTGCCTGTGCCCAGATATGGTGAAAGGTCCTCTTTAAGATAACCTCCGATCTCGATCCCGCTGGAAAAGATCGGGTCGGAATTCCGATCCTGATCGTGAAATTTACTCGATCCCCGATCGAAATCCGATCCCGATTGCTCAACCCTAGTGGAGAGTTGTAACATAGAGCTCGCCACATGGTAGATGAGGTTGGATAAAGACATCAGTCCATCAAGTCCAAACTATAATCCTACAATCCCCTACAGCATTGATCCAGGGGAAGACAAAAAAATAACCATGAGGCTCATGCCAATTGCCCCATTTCAGGGGGGGGGGAATTCCTTCCCAACTCCCATTGGTCAGTTTCTAACCCTAGTGAGGCAATGGGGGAGAGGAAAAATGGTCATGTGACAGACTTACTTAGTTGGGCAGAGCTGAGTGCACAGTCTATGCAAGCATGCGTGTAAGCAGCCACAAAAAATGGCCACACGCATGTGCACTCAGCTCTGCCATCGGGCCTTGGGCAGAGCCGACTGCGCATGCATAGAAGTTTGACCCCAGTGCAGGAAGAAGACTCACAGAGAGGCCATTCCAGAAGAAGATGGAGGCAGCGCTGGAGAGTGCTCTCGCAGTATTGGGGATGCCCCCAGTGCTGTTTGAGTGCTGGGGCCCGCCCCCAGTGCTGCAAGAGAACTCATTTGCATACCGACAAAAACTGGGATTTCTACCGAACAGCGGCGCGGAGAAGACATCTAAAGGTAGGAGAAGAATAGCCTTTCTTAAGGCTACTCCTACGTGTCAGAAATTTTTTTTTTTTAATGATGGGATCCCGTTAAGTAAAATGTACCCTCTCTAGTACATGAACTTACCCTAAGGACAGTTTGCAGAGCACTACCCTGGGATTCCCTAGTGAGCTCAGCCTTGGCCCATGGTACAGTCTTTGGGCTCTCCTAAATCTAAAATATTAACTGAACCCAATTTTACTTGCCCACAACGAGCAGTCGCTGACGTCACACAATACAAACCTTCAGATTATTATCCTAAATCCTGGTGGCTTTTCAGCCTCCGCAAATTGATATAGACATACTGCATTCTCTGACTTGCAGTGTCTGAGGCATATACGCGTGTTACAGAATAAAAACTTGGCAATGCTGTGGAATCCTTGGAAGGATTTATATGTGTGAAACAGAAAAAAAAAAAAAAAAAAAAAGAAGAAACTGACTGGATCGCTGCCATTTCTTCCCTCACAAAACCGTTAAATCAGCATTGCAAATAGTAAATCACACCTAAGAAGAAAATCTTTCCAGAAACAAAGAAATTAGCAGTCACTGAGGAGACGACGATGAAGGAACACCACTAATCCACTAATACCGCGCTCCTCAACGGTTAGGCCCTTTCCCTAGAAACACAGAGGAAAAGGCAAATACTGCTCATGTGAATAGTCCTATTAGATGAAATACATTTCTTAAAGGGGTTGTCCCATCACAAGCATCCTATCTATACTGCTAGTTTATGTGGATTTCAGACTTTTCCTAAATACATTACTTTATCAAAACTGCTTTGTTTGGCCGTTATCTTAATTTATTCACTTCATTGTTTACACTGCGTTTCTATGACCACGGGCTTATCTGCTCCGTCCCCAAGTGACCTAGCTGCCTGCTCTTAGGGGGGAGGGAGGGGCTGAGTGCTGGGAGTAGCTCTGAGCTGTGTATGCCTCTGCCACAGACAAGTAACAGAGCTCCTCGAAAAGGGGAGGGGGGGGGGGGGGGGAGGTGAGAGCTCCGGGATTTCTGAGCTCTTATCTCCGGCTCTTCCACTTATCAATCGGTTTAATTGAATTTGGCTGATAAGGGCTGAGATAGGGAATCCGGAACCTCTGTATGTATTACAAACTGACTGAAATCCAACTCTGCTACATCAGCTTCATAATTCATTTACAACCAATCCCTCGTTACCGACTGCAAACATAGCAGAACAAGTGAAACCCCGCCCACCAATGTGCCGAGAAAACCAGGAAGTGAAGAGAGCAAACAGCCTGCAGGCTGCTGAACAAGTGTAATGGGAATAGCCCTTTAAGTCATTACAGTGACACCACAGCTAAGATTCCAGTTAATTACAGGTCCCTCATTTTACCCAATATCTCAGCACGGAGTGCCCTCGTTTACATCTAACGATACACCAGTAATTGTTGGCTGTTTATCAGGGTGGAAATATACCTACAATCTAATAGACAGTAAAAAGCTGCTAAGATGATCGGGCACCTAAGTCGTGTCAATTGTCTAGTTGCTTGGAATAGAACAAAAGAAGCCTCTGCTTGAAGGAAGCCCACTTTAAACTTAAGAAACTGAAGAGAACGCTAACCTAGTATATGTTTGCTATAAGACATCAAAATTAGATCTGCGGTGGGTCCGACACCCAGTACCCCCATCGATCTCTGGTACAGAGACATCGTGGTTCACAGCATTGTTTATATACTGTAAGTCGTGCTGCTCACTCGCCATACAATACTTCAGAATAGGTAACCTCAACAACAAAAACAAAACAAACAATAACATAACTTATTGGTACAATTAAGAAATTTAGTGGGCAAAAACTTCAGCCCCTTGTGGGAATCTATAACTAGAAAGGGGAGAGAGATTGGGTACAGAGCCAAGTCCTAAATCAACCCGCACTTGTAGTGTAGGAGGTGTGGAATAGTGCACATATACGGGTGTGACTATTGCCAAATCAGGGGTAGTGTGGGTTGATTTAGGACTTGAGTATCTGTGCCCAATCTCTCTCCCCTTTCTCTTGAATGGGTTTGTAAAGGTGACCGCCCGTGTCCACGAGGAAACAGTTTCTTTCAGCCGGACACAAAGTCTTGCATGTCAGACTTAAAAAAAAATTAAAAACAAAACACGGTTGCCCCACGGACAGGCCGCAGGTACATGCAGATGGTCACCTTTACAAACCCAATCAAGTGAATGGGTTTTACAACTGAACGCCAGGTTTCCATCCCCTGTCCAGTTTTGCAGGGGCTAAAGATGGAAACCCGATGGAATGCACAAACTGGACACCGGGCGCGAGTGTGAGCTTCCCCTAACAGTGCTGCAGTACCTATACTCACCACTACAGTTTGTATGGCAGTGTGCCATGTAAACAATACCATGAACTCCAGGGTATCAGGCCATCAAGATAAGATCTGTGGGAACCAAAAAAACCCTTTAATGAGAAGCCCTCATCCATCCTCTAGGCCAGGCAAATAAAATGCTCGCAAAGTTGGTCACCATGGGCGGACTAAGCTACCCAATCTTCCTTGAATCAGAGTCTGCTCTCCATCTATCCACTAGTTTTTTGGGGAGGTAGATTTTACCGGCCTTGCAGAGATGACCCCCCCCCCCTCCCCATCTTCCTATTGTGTTATTTGGAGTGACATTCGCTTCTGTCTGTCTCCCAGAGACCACCGCCATTGTGCGCCTGTATGGAGATCATGGTCAATAGTCTCTGGGTAGAGGGAACCCTCTGTAAGGGCGATTGGGGTGAAAGATTGGTTTTAGCTCATAAGTTAACAAAATGTTGAAAGCACTTTGTAATGTAAACATTATTTCTAGTATACATTTCCTAGATCTCTGAGCGAAACCAGCCATGTAAACAAAGGATATTTCCGTCCTGGTTGCCAAGGTTTTATCTACAGACATATATACAATCTGTGATGTTTGCATGCTAAACTTTACAAATGTATTGTAGAATATTTTACCATTCGTATGTCGTATTGTACAGATAGTAGAGTATATGTGGTATAGACTGGATACATGGCCAGAGAGACATCCACTGCACTGACTATAGTAGTGAGAGAAAAGCTGAAGGTTTATTATTCACATCAGTGGAATAGTTAATAGGGGAATATATTATCAGCTTCTTTATTGGGTGCCGGGTCTTACAGGGCTTCTCGTACTGTGCTGTGATTTGATAGGATAGTTTGCAGACTAGTATGTTAAGTTGTGCGCGCCCTCTGCTCCACATGGACAGACAACCGCATATGTAGCAGAAAACCGGCACAGGAACTAGTAACCCCTCGTTCACATCTGCATTGGTAATCTGTTCAGGGGAGTCCACATGGGGACTTCCCCCCCGAATGGAATACCAAATGCCTTGGCAAGCGGTGTGCCAGTGAACGCACATGGACCCCATAGACTATAATGGGGTCCGTGTGCTTGCTGCAAAGAACATGCGGACAGGAAAGTACTTCACAATCTACTTTCCTGTCTGCATGTTACGTGCAGAGATCTCGCGGCAAGCACACTGACCCCATTATAGTCTATGGGGTCCGTGTGCTGTCACTGCACACCGTTTGCAAATGTATTCGGTAGTCCGTTCGGGGTGGGGGGGGGGGGGGGGGGTCCCCATGCGGACTCCCCCGAAGGGATTACTGAATGCAGATGTGAACCAAGGGTAAGCTAGGATTCTATAAAGGGGAATGTTAGTGAATGGTCGGCCCCCGCACAGTTTCACCTCACCAAGCCTGGACGTCTTGGAAGAAGTTTGAACACCCCTGTTCTAGAAAGTCTAAAAATATCCGAATTATCAGCCATTGTGATATCCTCAGACTTAATAGATTGCTATTAAAATTTTGGACTGTTTGGCTTTAGCAGCTAAGACATATATACACTATATTTACTGGATACAGCACAATTTTTCCATGTGATTTTGGCATTTTACTGTTCCTACCATCAGAGATCTTTGTAGCTTTCCTTTGCATGAACTGTGTGACCAGGTATATGCTTTTTTTTTTTTTTAAATTTGCGCAGTTATTATATAGTCATGTTATATTTGTGTCTTTCCACTCCGCGGATAGAATATTATTACCTGGTCTCCTGCATTATATTGTGGGATTATATAGTTGCTTACAGATTGGTTAGGACTGGTATAATCTGATAGGATATAACACCCATGGTATAGTGTGATGTTATTCCCCCATCCCCTTTTAGGTCTTTGATGTATTTCCAGTCTCTCCTCACCACCATTGTTTGTATTGATGTATTGTCTTTTATGTATACATGTCCCGTCTTATGAATTAATAACTATTTATTGCTTATAATATTCTTGCCCCTGGTGACTGTGTATCGGTTTGTGTTGTTCAAAGAGTTATATTGTAATCTTTTTCAGGTTTTTGTTGGTTTTACATGTAGAATTCTAATGGGGGAAGCCTCTTGGGAGCCCTAACCATCGGAACGCGTGGGATTGACCTGCAGTAAACAAATCTATTCTATTTTGACGGAGATCTGATTAGGATTCTCAGATGCGAGACTGTCCGCAGGGGAGCCAGATTTACTGGCCTGTACACTATGCAGAGAGACACTCCGAACATTATTTATGATGTATACTGCCCTGTACTGTAATGACCGTACATAGAGATGTCAGGGCTTGCATCATAGAGAAGTAGAATACTAGGCATCGTGTACGGCCCGTAAATACAGCTCGCACGCAGTCGCACATCCGAGACTCTGCTAGTGTGAAACCAGCCTAAGGTGAAGGCCCCACGTTGCGGAAATGCATTATTTTTGGGGTAGGTCAATATTGTCAAGGTCCAGGTTGGAAGTACAGCTGTGTTCTCTGTGTAGCTCAGCTCAAATTCACGCAGGTCCCATGGACAACAGCTGCTGTGAACGGCTGCGTGGTGCGGGTCCGACACTCTGCACCCCCAGAATCGGAGCAAAATATTGCAAAGTTTGAAAGCAATGGGTGAACACGTAATAGTTGACATGCTGCATACTTAAAACGGGGCAAAGTGGTCAGGATTTTGACGCGGAGAAGCGAGCTGCCCTTTCTTCAGGCTGATTCAGCCTTGGCGTCAGCCTTGCGACACCAAAATCCAACTAGGCCCATTCATTTGGGCCTAATCCGGAGCGGAAAGCCGCTATGGAATGCCAGTGCACTGCAACGGCAGCCACGACAGAACATACACACGCCGAATCCCTGTGTGAACTAGCCCTAACTCTTTGCATCTTTCAATAGCTGCTGATCCATTGATTCTGGAGGAGTTGGAATTTTTTTCTCTAGTCCCCCCATTCCTGACAAATCAATGCTCTTACATTCAGCATACTTCTGGTCTCTACAGTTAGGTGGGTAGTCCCTGCCTTTCTGCGACAGCCCAGGACCGCCCACCTGACTGTAGAGAGTAAGTGTGCTGAATCTAACAGCATTGATTGCTCAGGAACGGTGGGAACTAGAGAAAAAAAAAAAAAAAAAAAAAAACTGGGCCAGAATCAATGCAGCAGCACCTACTGAAACCATTATGTACAGTATTCTCATTACGTGCAGGCTTGCAGTATCACGGGCGTCCATTATTAGTGGATCATTATTTTGTTCCGTACACAAGATAATTCCCCCAGGTTATTGAAGATGAAACGTCTCGGTCCGTCGTGTGTGGGACTTCTGGAAACTGACATCGTAAAAGAAGGAGTTTTCAGTATTACCCTGTGGCACGAGCACAGATGAACAGACCATAGATATGCTGTGCTATTACTGTAGTCTTATACATGTACTTGGAATATCTTAATACCAGTATATAGCAGCATGTATTTATTAATAAGAGCACTTGCGTTCGGCACCTCCAGGAGATATCACAGCTCTCACATGGTCACACCCCCCCCCCCCCCCCCATTATATACGACACTTCGGAGGTGCTACCTGCATCTACACTCCAACTACTCACATTCCCATTATCACATTTCACACCATACTGATGCTGTGACACTCAAGTTACAACTAGGACAGGTTTTCCATACACTGTATACTGAACCCTCAGATTTTCTATAGGACATATATACATACACATGGAATAGAAGTTCCCATTCATATCTGTTAATATTCACAGAAACTTCACATTCTGGTGTCAGAATCCTTATAGTACAATAGAAAGGGATCCCATAAGCCGAACCCTAAAATCAACACTTGGCTGCGGTACACAGACCTCTGTTTTCAATTTTGACAATGTGCTAAAAAATAGCAATGAGAGGCCACACGGTGGCTCAGTGGTTAGCACTGCAGCCTTGCAGCGCTGGAGTCCTGGTGTTCAAATCCCACCAAGGGCAAAAAAACATCTGCAAGGAGTTTGTATGTTCTCCCCGTGTTTGCATGGATTTCCATCCCATATTTCAAAGACATACTGATAGGGAAAAATGTACATTGTGAGCTCTATGTGGGGCTCACTATCTACATTAAAAAAAAAAAATAGCAATGAACTAAAATTAAAGGGGCTTTTCAGTCCCACACTTATTTTTTTTAAAGGGATCCTATCACTCAGACATGACTTTTTCTAAGTACCACGTCGGAATAGCCTTAAGAAAGGCTATTAGTCTCCTACCTTTCGTTGTCTTCTCTGCGCCGCCGTTCGCCTACAATCCCGATTCTTGTCGGTATGCTAATGAGCTCTCTCGCAGCACTGGGGTCGGCCCCAGTGCTCAGACAGCACTGGGGGCGTCCCCAATGCTGCGAGAGAACTCTCTCCAGCGCGGCCTCCTCTTCTTCAGCAGCGTCCTCTTCAGCCTCTTCTTCCGGTGGTGGCTTGTAACTTCTAAGGTCTCAGGCAGAGCAGACTGCGCATGCCCACAGGCCACGAGAAATTGGTCGCTTGCACAGTATTGGAAGCAGCCATTTTCTCGTGGCCTGTGGGCATGCGCAGTCTGCTCTGCCCAAGGACCTTAGAAGTTACAAGCCACTGCCGGAAGAAGAGGCTGAAGAGGACGCTGCTGAAGAAGAGGAGGCCGCGCTGGAGAGAGCTCTCTCACAGCATTGGGGACGCCCCCAGTGCTGTCTGAGTGCTGGGGCCCGCCCCCAGTGCTGTGGGGGAGCTCCTTAGCATACCGACAAGAACCGGGATTGTAGGCAAACTGCGGCGCGGAGAAGACGACAAAAGGTAGGAGACGAACAGCCTTTCTTAAGGCTATTCCGACGTGGTACTTAGAAAAAAAAATCATGTCTGAGTGATCGGATCCCTTTAAATACACCAATAATAGACAACCATATCAGCTGCAGGAACGACTGCTACCCAGCACTGAACGCAACACTACTCCTAATTAAGAGATAGGGACAGGTGTGCAGTAACATGGAGGCACCACTAGGCGGTGGAGGAGGATGCAGCTCGGGGTTGTTGGTGATAGCCTAGCGCTTCAGCCATCTCCAGTAGTCCCACTGAAGTGAATGTAGCAGTGTGCACAGCGCCCAACACTTCTGTTCCCTGTTCCGATTAGTAGAGGTCTGAACGGTCAAGCCCCCATTTATCTGCAACCTATCCCCTCTCTTATGAATGGGGGATAACCTGCTTTGGAGGACAAATGCCTTAAGGCCAGGGTCTCACATAGCCAAATGCGATAAGAAAAAAAACAAAAAACGCAATGCATTATTTTACGGTGCGTTTTTTTTCATTGCATTTTTGCAGTTTCCCTCTACAGAGTTTCTGCCCTTATTATACAGATGTCCGCAGGTTTAATTGGCGCAACACAACGGTTTTGGAAATCGCAGGTATTTTTCTGCAACGTGTGGATGAGACTCTCTTCAGCCGGGGCCTCACGTGACAAACGCGCTTTTGAGAATGCAGATTTTCTGCAATGTGTCGGGATTAGCCATTCACTTTCCAGGTACTATAACGTGCAGCAGTTTTTTTGCAGCGCTGTTTCCACTGTTGCAAAACCGCTGGGGCTTTAGCCTGAACACAAGTCCTGTCACTTAACCGCTGAAAAAATAAAATAAAAATCCGCTACCGATGTCACCTCAAAAACCTCCTGCAAAAAAAAGACTATGTACTACTCATTGCCGCAATTAAATACTTTTTGATCAATCCCAACCCATGCAATTTGTAATAAATACAGCAAGTATAGAGTTAAAAAAAAAAAAAAGAATCGGAGCGATCACCATTCCAATAGCTTTGCCCACTCTTCCAAGGCTATGTTCACACACAGCAGATCCTATGCAGACCATCTAAACGACTTGTCCTCTTGCATTTTTTTTTTTTTTTTTTTTTTTTTTTTTTTGCAAGCCCCTGAGATACATCCGCAACAAATCTGCCTGGTATGAATTGAGCCCTACAGCTTTGCTGCATAGAGCCAGGACCGGGACAGAAGTGGTTAACAGTGAGCCGTATGGCAGGGGAAAGTTTGTGCACTTGCATGCGGTATATTGCACGCAGTGTTAGCGCAGAGGATGAGCGCACACGGAGGATGGAGGCTGCAGAGCCCGGACACTTACCTCAAAGAAACTGATCCTGCTGCCGCTCATGATTCCTCTGTGAGGGAGACCTCGCCGCGAAGCCATAAGCCGAGAGAGAGGGAGCCGGTGCCCCAGCCAAGCACCACACACGACGAGCTGAGGCGGGAGCGGGGGGCTCGTGTTATATAGCAGCCTCACCTCATGGAGCAGCAGCAGCAGCTCTGCACCTCATCCCGGGAGGATCCCGCAGCTTATCACAGCGGCTGTGAGCGGGAAGCCGGCCAGCACTGGGAGCCTGAGTGATAGCAGCGCGGCGGGCTTAACCCCTTCATCGTGGCCGCACTCAGGGCCTGCTCAGCACAGCATGGCTACCGGCCTCTGGCCCTTTATTTAACCCCTTACAACTTTCTAGCCATTTTATTCTTCTATTTTGGCTATATATATATATATATATATATATATATATATATATATATATATATATATATATATATATACAGCTATGTGTAATTGTCTTCCACCTTTCTATGTCTATTATTAGGGTAAGTTCACACAGACAAAATTTGCTTCAAAATCTACCTCTCAATGATATCAAGGCAAGGGAAAATAAGAAGCACCTTGCAAACCCTATTGAAATGAATTGAAGACCATCATGTTTTTTTTTTTATGCCATCCATTCATTTCGGCCAGGGTCCCACGTTGCGGTAACGGCACAGCAAAAAATATGGCGTATTATAGTACCTGCAAAGTGAATGGGATTCTGGCTAGTCCTGTCCATACATTGCAGAAAGATATCCACAGCAGAAAAGCCATGATTTAAGAAAAAAACGCTGGTGTCTTCCGTATACAAGAAAAAGACTGTCTTAGGGGGCGTTCACACTACTGTCAGTGTCCGACAGGTAGTGTCCGTTCAAAATCTGGCACGGACATTAGGAGCGGACACTAGATGTGTCCGTGACACTTGTCATTCATTTAAATGGCGATCGGGTGCGTTCTTTTGCACTCCGTGCCCTTCCTTCATTGTCTGCATGTAAAGATGTCTGACTTTTCAAGCGGACAGAAAAACCCGACATGTAGGTTTTTTCTGTCCGCTTGAAAAGTTGGACATCTTTACATGCAGACAGCGAAGGAAGGGCACGGAGTGCAAAAGAACGCACCCGATCGCCATTTAAATTAATGACAAGTGTCACGGACACAGCTAGTGTCCGCTCCTAATGTCCGTGCCAGATTTTGAATGGACACTAGGAGTGGACACTACCTGTCGGACACTGACGGTAGTGTGAACGCCCCCCTTAGCCGCAAAGTTTTTTTGGCTGCGGCTTGCTAGGTGAGGTCTTAGGGTGCATTCCCACGGAGGAAAATGGCGCTGAATTTGGTGCAGAATCCGCGTCAGATTCAGCGCTGAAAAAAAGCCTCCCATTGACTTCAATAGGTTCCTTTAAGGAAGTCAATGGGAGGCTTTTTTCCAGCGCTGAATCTGACATGGATTCTACACCAAATTCAGCGTCATTTTCCTCCGTGTGAATGCACCCTTAGGGTGCATTCACACTGAGTAAACGCTAGCTTATTCTGAACGTAAAACACGTTCAGAATAAGCGGCGTCTAAAGCAGCTCCATTCATTTCTATGGGAGCGGGGATACGAGCGCTCCCCATAGAAATGAATGGGCTGCTTCTTTCCCTCCGTGCAGTCCCATTGAAGTGAATGGGGAGTGCCGGCGTGTACGCTCCGGCATGAGCAGAGCTTGCCGTATACGCCGGCACTCCCCATTCACTTCAATTGGACTGCACGGAGTGAAAGAAGCAGCCCATTCATTTCTATGGGGAGTGCTCGTATCCCCGCTCCCATAGAAATGAATAGAGCTGCTTTAGACGCCGCTTATTCTGAACGTGTTTTACGTTCAGAATAAGCTAGCGTTTACTCAGTGTGAATTCACCCTTAGGTGTCAGTTCACACAGAGTTTTTTGCATGTGGATTTTGTCGCAGAATGCCCCTCAAAATCCGCCTAAAAAAAACACCTCCCTCTAATTTTAATGGCAGTCACTAGCAGTTTTTTTTCTGCTAACAATTTTTTTCAGCTAGCAGGAAAAAAAAAAAGCAACATGACCTATCTTCAAACAGATTCTGGGTTCACACCAGCGTCTGGTCTCCATTCTGAGGTTTCCATCTTCTGCATGCAGAAGACGGAAACCTGTCAGATCGGGTCTGGCAGTGAGCACCAGTGAGCGTTTTGAGCTCTCCACTGCAAAACACAAAGTACTGCATGTCCGACTGTGTCCGGTTAAAAAAAACGGTTTTGCTACGGAGAGCATAAAACGTTCCCCGGCGCTCACGGCCGGACACTTTTCAAACCCATTCATTTGAATGGGTTTGAAAAATGCTGGCAGGTTTCAGTCTCCTGTCCAGTTTTGTGCAGGAAACGGAAACCTGCAGAACGGAGACCCCGGGCACAGATGTGAACGAGCCCTGAGTCAGCCGTGGCGTGAACAGGTTGAGACTCCCTCCTGATTAGTCCCATTCATTTGGGCCTAATCAGGAGCGGGATGCCGTGATGGAATGCCGATACACTATACAGAGGAAAATGATGTGGAATTTCAGCGCTGAAAAAAAGCCTCCCATTGACTTCAGTGGGTTCCTTTTTCCACTAGCAGAAAAAGGAACCCACTGAAGTCAATGGGAGCCTTTTTTTTTCAGCACTGAAATTCCACACCATTTTCCTCTGTGTGAATGGACCCTGAGGGTAAGGCCCCATGAGACAATACACGGCGGGAGAAACCGCGGTGGGAACGCATCGGGGTTCTTCCCGCAGAGCTTTAACCACATGAGGACCGCCGTACGTAAATTTACGGCCTCATGTGCTGGTACCTAAAGACCGGACTATTGTCAAAATACGTCCGGCCTTTAGGTACCTTTCTGGCGGGGGGAGGGGTGCGGGGGGGACAGGGGTTAGGTGTTACTAACACCTAACCCCTTCCTCCATAACGTCCAGTCGGAACTGAGTCCGACTGGACGTGTTAACCCTTTCGATCGCGCCGTCAAACATCACAGCGCGATCGAAAGGGATCCGCCGACAAGTTAACCCGATCGGCACCCCCCGCGGCGAGATCGGGGGGTGCCGATGTCAGGAGAAGGTAGTCTGGGGTCTGGCCAGTGACCCCAGACTACCGGAGCCCCCACATACCTGGTGATCCTGCCAGGCGGTGGAGGAAGTGAGCGATGCAGCTCACTTCCTCTGCAGCTTACAGGACACAAGCAGGCTCATGTCCTGCTCGTGTCCTGTCTGCTACTGTGCTGAATCAGTTGGTGCTTTCATCAAAGCATCAACTGATTCAAGTGTCCTAAAGGGACACATGAAAAAGTAAAAAAAAAGTTAAAAAAAAAAAAAATAAAGTGTATGAAAAAAGTAATAAAGTTCTAAAGTCCAAAAATCCCTTTTTTCTATACAAAATGAATTATATAAAAAAAAAGCACTAAAAATTAAAAAAAGCAATGCATATTTGGTATCGCCGCGTCCGTAACAACCTGTACAATAAAACTGAAATAATATTTAATGTACACGGTGAACGTCGGAAAAAAAAAACGGAAAAAACTCGCCGGAAATAATGATTTTTTGCCATCTCATCCTACAAAATATGCTGTAAAAAGTGATCAAAAAGTCATATTCACCCCACAACAGTGCCAATAAAAAGCGCACATTTTCCCGCAAAAAATAAGCCCTCAACCAACACTGTCAACCGAAAAATAAAAATGTTACGTCTCTCAGAAGATGGCGATGCAAAAAACATTGATTTATGTCCCCATATGTGTTTTTGTTCTGCAGACTTAGTATCGCATAAAAAAATAACATAAATGAGGTATCGCCGTAACCGTACCGACCCGCAGAATAAAGGACACATGTTACTTATGCTGTACGCTGCATGGCGAAAAATTTAAAATGTAAAACTCAATGCAGGATTGATTTTTTTTTTTTTTAATCCAGCAAGAAAGAGTTAATAAAATGTAATCAGTAAGTTGTAGGCACCCAAAGATGGTGTCATTACAAAATGCATCTCATCCTGCAAACAACAAGCCCTTATATGGCCATGTCACCAGAAAAATAAAGAAAATATAGCATCTAGCAATGTCAAGGCAAAACCCCCCAAAAATCGCCAAATTATTAGAACACAACTGGCTGCGGCAGGTAGGGAATATATAAGCTGTGCGAGCGAATATCAGGGGACACCCCAGATTTACAGCTTATGAGCGAAAAAACACCAGAAGTGACCCCCAAAGTGACCCCCAGAGTGACTCCCCCAATCATAGGAGCTACTGGGACATAGTAGGGAATTTGGTGTCTGCAATGTTCTCCGCACAGCTTATATATTCCCTCTTCGCCATCCGCTGTGCAATCACGTCTGGGATACTAATACTCACTACACCCCCTGATAAATTCTTTGAGGGGTGCAGTTTTCAAAATGGGGTCACTCCTTTGGGGAATCCACTTTTCTGGTACCTTACAGGCTCTACAAACATGACATGGCGTCCAGATACCAAACATCAAAATCTGTACTCCAAAAGCCGCATCGCGCTCCTTCGCTTCTGCGCCCTGCTGTGCGCCCAAACTGCAGTATATGACACATGTATGACACTGGTGTACCCGTTATATCGGACGTAATGTCATATGTGGGTATAAACTGATATTAGGGCACAGCTGGACGCAAAAGGGAAGAAGGGTTATTGGGTTTTTGGAGCACAGACGGTTTGGTTTTTGGATGCCATGACACTTTTGTAGATCTGAAACGCCAGTAAAGTGGAATCCCCTGATATGTGACCTTATTTTGGAAACTACACCCCTGAAGGATTTCTCCAGGGGTACAGACAGCATTTTTAACCCCCAAGTGTTGCTATAACTTATTATCCATAAATGAATACGAAGCTGATTGTGAGAGGTGAAAATGACAATTTTTCCAGGAATCCGTCATTTCTGTGCGTAATATGTTGTGCCCGCCTTGTATCAGAGATGAACGCTCTAAAAGCTGTTGTGCCCGGGATACCACCTGCTTACCAGTTTTTGGAGTGTCTCTGCTGATATAAGTTGGGCACAACATATCGGGCACTAAAATGGCGAATCTCTGGAAATTTTTCATTTTTAACTTCTCATTATCAGCTGTGATTTCATTTCTGGAAACTAAATAAATGCAACACTCAAGGGTGAAAAATGCTCGCTACACCACTTGATAAATCCCATGAGTGGGCTAGTGTCCAAAATGGGGTGACATGTCTGCGGATTCCACTTTATTGGCAATTCAGGGGCTTTGCAAAAGTGGCATGACATCCAAAAAAGCAAACTGTGCCCCAAAAACCAAAATAGCACTCCTTCCCTTCTGTGCCCGGCTGTGCCCAAACAGCCATTTATACCCACATATGGCATTAAGTCCGTTATCCGGGGTACACCAGTGTCATACATGTGGGCATACACCGCTATTTGGGTACCCAGCAGGGCGCAGATGTGAAGGAGCGATATGTGCTTTTGGAGTGCAGATTTATATTCTTTGTTTTTGGACACCACGTCACATTTGCAGAGGCCCTAAAATTGTCCCTACAAAATGGGGTCACTTCTTGGTGAATTCCAGTTTACTGTCACCTGTGTAGTTTCTAAAATGGGGT
The DNA here is from genome assembly GCF_031893055.1 of Leptodactylus fuscus. Lineage (NCBI taxonomy): Eukaryota > Metazoa > Chordata > Amphibia > Anura > Leptodactylidae > Leptodactylus > Leptodactylus fuscus. The sequence goes on along the minus strand of NC_134273.1, from coordinate 71,110,230 downwards.
CACAATGGGGGGTTTCCATTGTATTGATACTTTAGGGGCTCAGCTAATGCGACATGACACCTGAGAACTATTCCAGCCACATCTGCTTTCTAAAAGCCAAATAGCGCTCTTTCCATTCTGAGCCCCACCGTATACCCATACAGCAGATTATGGCCACATATGGGGTATTGCCGTGTTAAGAAGAAATTGTGTAACAAACTCTGGGGGGCTTTTAATTCTTCAGCTACTTGCAAAATTAAAAATATGGCGCTAAATGGACGATTATTGGAAAAAAAAAGTAATTTTTCATTTTTATGTCCAATTGTTAATAAAATCTGTGTATCAGCTGTGAGGCCAAAATGCTCACCAAACCCCTAGATAAATTCTATGAGGGGTGTAGTTTCCAAAATGGGGTCACTTTTAGGGGGTTTCCACTTTATTGGTACACTAGGGGCTCTGCAAATGCGACATGGCACCTGAAAAATATTCCAGCAAAATCTGCCCTTCAAAAGCCAAATAGCGCTCTTTCCATTCTGAGCCCCGCCATGTTCCCATACAGCAGATTATTACCACATATGGGGCATTTCTGTGTTCAGGAGAAATTGTGTAACGAACTTTAGGGAGCTTTTTTTCCTTTATCCTCTTGTGAAAATGAAAAATTTGGGGCTAAATTGACAGTTTGTTGGAAAAAAAGTAAATTTTCATTTTCATGTCCCAATGTTAATAAAATCTGTGAAACAGCTGTAGGGTCAAAATGCTCACTCTACCCTTTGATATGTTTTGTGGGGGGTGTAGTTTCCAAAATGGGGTCACTTTTAGGGGGTTTCCACTGTATTGGTCCTCTAGGGGCTCTGCAAATGCGACATGGCACCTAAAATTATTCCAGTAAAATCTGCCATCCAAAAGCAAAATAGCGCTCCTTCCATTCCAAGCCCCGCCATGTTCCCATACAGCATACTGTGGCCACATATGGGGTATTGCCGTGTTCAGGATAAATTGTTTAACAAACTTTGGGGGGCTTTTACTCCTTTAACCCCTTGTGAAAATGAAAACTTTGGGGATAAAGTGACATTTTAGTAATTTTTCTTTTACACATTCCAATGTTAGTAAAATCTGTGAAACAACTGTACGGTCTAAATGCTCACTATACCCCTTGATGAATTCCGTGAGGGGTGTAGATTCTAAAATGGGGTCACTTTTGGGGGGTTTCCATTGTTTTGGTACGCTAAGGGCTCTGCAAATGTGACATGGTGCCTGAAAATTATTCCAGCAAAATATGCTGTTCAAACACCCAGTGTCACTCCTTCCCTTTCGTGCACTGCCGTGTCCCCAAAAATCAGTTTACACCCACATGTGGGGTATTTCTGTGCACGGGAGAAATTGCATAACAAAATGTGAGATGCATTTTCTCCTTTAACCCTTTGTGAATGTGTTAATTTTAGGTCTAAATGAATGTATTAGTGAAAAAAAATGAAATGTCTAAATTTGACCTCCATATTATTTTTATTCTTATGAAATGCTTAAAGGGTTAACAAACATCCCAAATGCTGTTTTGAATAATTTGAGGGGTGTAGTTTTGAAAATGGGGTGATTTATGGGGGTTTCTATTATATAGGCCTTTATAATTCCTTTCAGAACTGAAGTGTTCCCTAAAAAATTAGTTTGAGGAATTTTCTTGTAAATCTGGAAAATCGCTGTTAGGGTGCATTCACACTGAGTAAACGCTAGCTTATTTTGTAGAGTAAAATTACACTTGTAAATTTTGCTATCCCATTGACTTCAATGATATTTTTTTACAAGTGTAAAAATACGCCAGTAAAAAATACGCCTGTAAAAAATACGCCTGTAAAAATACGCCTGTAAAATGTCATTGAAGTCAATGGGATAGCAAAATTTACAAGTGTAATTTTACTCTACAAAATAAGCTAGCGTTTACTCAGTGTGAATGCACCCTTACACTTGTAAGCCTTGTAACATCCAAAATGAATTAAAAGACGATCAAAAGATGATGCCGATATAAAGCAGAGATATGGGAGATAATATTTATTCATGTATTTGGATGGTATGACTATCTGCCTGAAAAGCAGAGAATTTCACATTTTGAAAATTGCAATTTTTTCCAAATTTCCATCAAATTTGCTAGTTTTTTTTATAAATAAATACAAAAATATTGATTAGTGTTTACCACTAACATGAAGTATAATGTGTTATGAAAAAACAATTTCAAAATCACTTGTGTAAGTTAAAGCGTCTCAAAGTTATTGCCATTTAAAGTGACACATGTCAGTTTTGAAAAAAGAGGCCCGGTCCTTAATGTACTTCTGGGCCTGGTCCTTAACCGGTTAAATAGAAAGTTCTCAGAGTTTTCCACTGCGGACTTTCTGTTAAGGCTCCATTCCCACGGAGTAACGTGCCGCGCATTCTGATACGTGTCAGAGTGTGAGCGCTCAAAACAGATCCCATTCACTTCAATGTGTGCCGGCTTACGGGCGTGTGCCGGCGTTTCTGTATATATAATTGACCTGCTGCAATTTCCAAAAACGTGCGGTTTTAAACACAATGAATCCAATCCACTTTGCAGTTACTGTAAAACGCCGCGTTTTTTCCCGTGGCATTTCCTCTGCGAGCAAATCGCTGCATTTCCAGCCTGTGGGGCCCCGGCCTAAAGCCCCACGTTGCGGAAACGGAGCTTTTTTTTGCTGCAGTTTTTGGAGCCAAAACGAGGAGTGGATTGAGCAAAAGGGAGAAGTATAAGAATTTCCTATATATTCCCCATTTCTTTTGTAGCCATTCTTGAATTTTGGCTCCAAACACCGCAACAAAATGTACAAAAAAAGTTGTGTTTCCACAATGGGCGGCCTTAGGCTGAAGCCCCATGTTGCAAAAACGCAGTGTTTTTAGCCTCTGTAGAAACCACACAGCAAAACACACTGCAATCTGCAGTATCTGCATAGTGAATGGGATTCTCGGTAATCCCATCTACACATTGCAGAAAATCGCAGCATGTCAATTCTACCTGCGGAAACACTGGTGTTATAATAATGGCAGAAAGTCTGATGAGGAAAACGCAATAAAAAACACTATGAAAAAACGTCATATGTTTCCACTGTGTTTTTACCCACAGCGTTATTTAAATGCGTTTCACAACGTAGGGCCTTAGCCCCCATGTTGCGAAAAAGCTGCTTTTTATTGGCTCAAAAAAACGCAACTAAATCTTCAACAACAAAAAAAGAAATGTTTCCACATCAAAATCAGGACCAAAATACGCGGTCCTGTGCTCCATGTGAACTAACCCTAAGGGTATGTTCACATGGTGGAAAACGAAGAGAAACCTTCATTTTCCGCCCCCAGCTCTTGTAATGGAAGAACAATGGCAGATGAATAGGTGCAAACAGCAGGGACTCCTGAAACGTAGACTCGTGGCTGAATCAGCTGTCGGACCTGTGACAAGACAAGACACTTATTCTTTTCAGCATCCTGCTGAAAAAGTGTCAAATTCCGTGGTGTGAACATATCCTAATAGCCCTGACTGTCCTGAAATGTACGGAAGGCTCTAGGATAGTTCTAATGACTTGATAAGTTTGTCACATACAGAACTAGTGTGAAATTACATGGCATCTGGTTTCCATACAATCATTAAAGGGGATGTCTAGTTTCTGACAAGTATTGAGAGATGAATGTTATTGTTTGTATAAGTCCATGGAATTAATGGTGCTATATAAATAAACAATAATAATAATTTTCCATTGTACGCTATGTTCACATTTCTTCGTTGTTCTGGTCAGTCAGGGGACTAGGACAGACACAACAACTGCTAAAATGGGGCCACCAACCGAAGCTAGGTTCTCACTTGCGTTTGGGGATCTATTTGTGGGGTTGGCTTCGGGAACGGAACCAAAACCTAATCTGCTAAAAAAGCGGTTACTGTATACATGAGCATGGACTGTATTATCACATGACCATGGACTGTACATGACATGACCATGGACTGTATATCACATGACCATGGACTTTATATTACATGACCATGGACTGTATATCACATGACCATAGACTGTACATCACATGACCATGGACTGTACATCACATGACCATGGACTGTACATCACATGACCATGGACTGTATATCACATGACCATGGACTGTACATCACATGACCATGGACTGTACATCACATGACCATGGACTGTACATCACATGACCATGGACTGTACATCACATGACCATGGACTGTACATCACATGACCATGGACTGTATATCACATGAGCATAGACTAATTTTTATCCACTGAAGGTAAACAGAATTAATGACAGTAAGCAGAGATCTGGAAAACTGTGAGAATTTTATAGAGAAAGTAAATTGGAAAATTCTACAACTTTTCATTATATAAACATAACATTTGCGTTTCAATATTTGTGTGAAATTGGACAACCCCTTTAAGGCTAAGGCACTACAGGGCGTCCTGCAGCAAAAAAACACTGTGGGGAAAACTTCAGCAGCAGCGCATAACGGTTCTTCTCACAGCGCTTTAGACAGAAAGTGTGCAGAGGTTTCCTCTTTGGACTTTCTGTGTCATCACCAATGGGGAAACCACTGGCGTTTCCATAGATATAAGTGACATGCTGCGATTTCTAAAACCGCGCTGACAAAAATTGCGTTCTTTGGCATTAACTCAACTCGCCGTGTTTGGAGGAGGAGAAATGGTGCTTATGAATCAAAGAACACCGTACCCACTGCCAAGCAAGGAGGGGAAACATTATGTTTTGGGGATGTTTCTCTGCTAAGGGCATAGGACTACTTCACCGCGTCATGGGAGAATGGATGGAACCATGTACCATAAAATCCTGAGTGACAACCTCCTTCCCTCTGATGACTCAGCGGCAGCATCCTCCCTGCTCTCACCTCCCCGTGTGTACATACAATACACAGTGCTCATTGAACTTCTGAAGTGCACCTTGCTGGCTAATTAGCATATCAATAAAAGCAGGCTAATTCAAAAACGGCTGAGAGGATTAACAAATTAAAGGTATGCCTGGAATAGCCTCTCTAAAGGCTATGCAAATACACAGTCCAGTCATATTAATGTGACCAATGTGATGTCAACGTTAAATAACCAACCGCAGAAGGCACGTGTCATCAGCCATCTGGGTGCACTCATCATTGTGGAAGGCACGATGGATCAATACAAGTATGCATCTATCCTTGTGGACCATGTTCACCCCTACATGTGAAATGTTTTTCCTCAGGATGATGGCATCTACCAGCAGGACAATGCGACGTGTCATAAAGCTCGCAGTGTACGTGCGTGGTTCGAGGAGCGCCTGGATGAGTTTACCTTACTCCCTTGGCCAGCAAATTCCCCAGACTTGAACCCAATCGAGAATCTGAGGGACCACCTCAATCGCGCCATGGATGCTCAACTGCGTAACCTAGCACAGCTGGCCACGGCACTGGAGTCGGCATGGCTCAACATCCCAGTGATCATCATCACAACATCCCCTCTCATCTTGCACATCTCGCAGTGGTCCGCTCTGCCAAAGGTGGTTATTGTGTATTTTGACAGGTGGTCACATTAATGGGACTGGATTGTGTATATACTTAGTTAAAAATGAGTTTTCCCAATGACAGAATCCCTTTAAGATCATGGAGTGGCCTAGCCGATCTCCAAACCTTAATCCCATAGAAAACTTATGGAGGGAGCTGAAGCTCCGAGTTGCAGAGCGACAGCCTCAAAATCTTATTTATTTAGAGATGATCTGCAAAGAGTGGACCGAGTATATTGTATACTTGTCTCTCCGATCATTGCATGTAAGTGCACGTAGTTTGTCACCCTAATGCAGAGGATGTCCCCTCTACTTGGCGCATTGAGACAAATTGTGCAGTAAACCTGTCTTGTGTGAACAGCTGCATGAGGTCCAGGATGACTTTTTGCTTGTGCCAAGGTTATCTGGAGCGCTGATGTCACATTGGTATTAACAAACCTCATGCACATCCAGTTGTGATCTCACACACTTTATATAATTTTATGGCATATCTGGCTGTCATGAAAATCCTTGCTGAAATAACAATCGTCCTTACATTTTATTAATGCCTGTCCTTAGACAAGTTCTTGTCTGGAATAAAGAATTTTTTTAATGAATCTTTCAGGATGGTTATTAATGGTCTGAGGTTGGCATGAAGGAAGCTAACTTCACTGACCCCTACAGGGGAGATAAAGCATTACAGGGGGACCACTCAAATAAATGGCTGTCTTTGTAATCTATGGCTCAAAAAGGCAGTCTAGAACAGGCTGATCAAAAGGGCCAGTTCTGTCCTGGGGAGCCCCCTGGACCCAGTACAGGTGGTGGGTGACAGGAGGATACTGTCCATAGTGACCTCCATGCGGGAGAATAAATCCCACCCCATGTATGAGACCTTGATGGCACTTGGCAGCACTGTAAGTGACCGTCTGCTTCACCCCAAGTGTGAGAAGGAGCTATCACAAGTCCTTCCTTCCAACCGCGACCAGACTGTATAATCTACATCAGACCAAGCGAAGATCACTCCGCACAGAAAACTAATTATTATTAAGTCTTCCTTCTTTCTTCTTCCGTTCCTTAGCTGCTATGGACTCCTAGTATATCTTCTCTTCTCAGCATATGTGTGTCTACGTCTGAAATATATTACTGTGTATTATCCTGTATCTGTATTACTATGCTGCTGTAACATACTGAAATTTCCCCACTGTGGGACTATTAAAGGATTATCTTATCTTATCTTAGAAAAGGGTATAAAAAGTCTTCTCTCTCAATTTTTAGGCAGATTTTGTAGCAGAAACCCCAATGCAAATCCTAATAGGGTTGAAGAATATTTCTAAAAATATCTTTCCAATAGAGAATACTCCTGACGGTCATTGTACTGGGTTTCATGTCGAGATTTTGAGAGTGTTGCTGTTGCGATCCTGAATTCCCCTCCCCAACTGGATGATGTATGAAGGAGTCTTCAGCAGTAAGTAAAGAGATAGATATCTGGACATAACGTCTTCTTCAAGCTGTAAAGCTCAAGTGACAACAGATTCTCAAGTTTAGAACTTAGAACAGAAAACCTTGTGATTAAATCCACACTTCCCGTGTCCCTGATGGTGGGGCACAGTATTCGAATCTATGGCGCCAAGCGCGGCGAATGTCAGGACTTGTATCTCTAAGTGCTCCGCTCTATATCTATTTGGGAAAGTTCAGTTGAATTGTCCAGATTAGAGTGTCCAGGGTTAAATTATTTAATAAATGCTTAAATATTAACTTCAGCAAATTCTTACAACAAGCAGGTCAGCCATAAGCTCCAGCTACAACATAAACACCAGATGTCCACCTATTTAAAATGAGCGACTATCTAATAAGGCTGTGACATTACGAAAAGCATCCACAGCGCTGGAGTCCGACTAAGACCCCAGCATGGCACTGCCAATTATAGGGTTTTCCAACCCTAAGTTGATTTTTTCATACTCCTGACCTATCCTGGACCCCATACAGATCAGCTGTTATAGCATCCCTACTGGTGGCCAAGGAGCGCTCCCTGTCCAATAGCAACTTCCGGTAGACAGAGGTTGTTAGAATAGCCTATCTGTGCAGGGTCCCGGTGTCGGACCCAGACAGATCAAATACTTCTGACTAGAGAACAGATTTGTTCTGAACTACGATCGACACGAATATTCCAAATTGTTCGCTTTTTAACAAAACTGAACACTTGGACGAACTAAACCGTCCATACGACATGCATTGCAGTAAAGTATTATACTCCTGTTCCTCTTCAGACCCTGGAGTATAATAGGTGGAGGCCCAGGGGAGGTGAAAAAAATGTCTTGCATCATGTTCTGACTTGTCTCCTATCAAACACATCTTGCATGTCATTGATCGTCAATTCCAAAGGGAGCTGCCAGTGGCCAGTCTTGATGATTTGTGTACCCAAGTGTATTCAGCATGGCATATCAATCCTCAGACAACCATTAATAATCTCACTTATAGCATGCCCAGGCGTGTAAGCATGTGTATATCTGCATGTGACACTCATAATCAATACGGAATAAATTGAGATGCCAGGCCAAATCTCTAGGTAAAGTTGAAAATGTCAAGAGAAGTCCATGGAGTGTCAATGCGGAGGATAAATGGTGCTTGCACTGTGCTTGACATTACAAGTAATATACTGCAGAATATTTTAAGAGATAAGTCAGCTGCCGAGTCCCCTACAAGATGTGTGAACGTATGAGCAAGTAATTTTATCTAAAGTTCAAGATAAATTTAAAGGGGTTATAAAGCTAAATAATAATATACTGTAGTAACAAACTGCTAAGATGAAAAAGTGATATTCACCCATCCCTTTCAATTTCTGTGCCCATCTGGGGTCCCTGCTGGTCTCTACATCCTTCCTCTACTTCCTGTTTCCTCTACTTCCTACTTCCTCTACTTCCTGTTGCCAATCACTGATCACATTGGTGACTCCTCCCTCTTCAGACTGTGATCAGCTGAACGGGCATTTCCAGGAATTTTTGGTCTCTTGAGAGACCCCAAGTAAAGGCCTATATGCGAGGATGAGTATCTAAATTTTTTATTTTAGGACCCCCATTATGACCAGGACCCCTTTAAATAGCATAAGAACGACACATATTGGAGAGAATGGTGGATGATTTACTATGGCACCCGCCCTTCCCTTCCTAACACAGACGTGCTGCTTTGTATGTATTATTATCACAGTGTATTCATTAGTTCCAAAAATATGCGCTAATTCACAGGCTCACTAGATCATTTCACAAGTACGCTCGGAGGTGCGCGTTAACAATTCTTTACAATCGTCACTTAAATATAGCCCTAGCATCCTGTCTCATTCATCGCTGGGGAAATGTAAGGGGACAGATACTGTTGTAGGAAAGAAGATCTTCAATGTATGCCATAGAATCCTTTATATCTCACCAGTCTTTCTTCACGACAGCTGATGATTTTATCTGCACCAATATTGGCTGAATTCTCTGGCTAAACTGAAGACATTTGGAACCGCGGAAGCACAAAGAAGGTCCTTCTGTTACATATTAAGGGATGTCAAGTACTGCAGAATAGGTTGGCTCTATATGAATGAAGATATCAATATTATTATATTTATGACATATCCACAGGATAGATGTAGATGCTATGTCTGGGATCCCCATCTAGCTTTAGAATTAATTTCCTCCCCCAAGACCCAAAAAACAGACACCCAATCTGCTTAAAGGGATTCTACCATTAAAATCGAATATTTTCTCGCTAACACGTCGGAATAGCCTTAAGAAAGGCTATTCTTCTCCTACCTTTAGATGTCTTCTCTGTGCCGCTGTTCTGTAGAAATCCAGGTTTACGCCGGTATGCAAATGAGTTCTCTCGCAGCACTGGAGGCGGGCCCCAGCACTCAAACAGCACTGGGGGTGTCCCCAATGCTGCCAGAGAATTCTCCAGTGCCGCCTCCATCTTCTTCAGGAACGGGCTCTTCACGCGTCTTCTTCTGGGAGTTGGCTTCAAACTAGGGCAACGCTGACTGCTCATGCCCGGCCAGCCACAAGAAAATGGCTACTTACAATACTGTGTAAACGGCTTGGATCACATCTGCGTTCGGTATTCCGTTTGGGGAGTTTGCTTTGAGGTCCCCCAAACGGAATACCGAACGCATTAAAAAGCAGAGCAACCATACGGACCCCATAGACTCTAATGGGGTCCGAGTGTTTTCTGCACAGTGTACGTGGTTGATCTGCTAACTGCTTTTTAATGCGTTCGGTATTGGGTTCAGGGGAACCAGGCCTAACTTGTGAGCATTATTTGGTTTATTTAAAGAGAGTCTTTCACTAGAACCCAGCCCCACAGATCGGTTAGAGTCACCTGAATCAAACAATGGTTTCCTCTTGTGAATCTTGAGATATCACCTGTCTTGTCAACATGAACTTTGGAGCAATGAGGGAGTGGCCATTGCTCCAAAGAGGTAAGTACCAATGCCCTTGTTGATCATTTGCATATTGACAAATATGTATGAGGCACCAATTCATAAGGGGAAAACACCCTGGATTCTGGTGACACTAACCCTAATCATATGAGGCTGGGTTGATATGCCGGATTCTGATGATAGACTCCCCATAAAGACCACATGCCGGGTACCAGCCATGAGAGTGTGAAACCAACAAATGTAATGTGTTATGAAGTCACATAGGCATACAAATGGGGGTCAAGTATTATGTCATGATGGGGCTATAGACAAGTTTTCTGAATTGAGCCTTATAGTATTTGTGTCACTTCTTCATAGTCATTTGTATATAAATGTTACTAAATGAAGTTTCATACAGAATAAATGTACTGCAGTTCAATTCCAAATATATCATTTTGTTCCTAAACAACGTACGCCCACACATGTCTTTTCCATGATTTGAAGGATTCTCCTATGAGGTATTGTTCCAAACACAGAAAAACGATAGTAAAATTGAACTTGCCTTAATTCCATGCAGGAAACAGATCCACTTAGGGACGAATAATTGACATAAAAGCTCGTTTAATCACATCAGTCCAACTTTCTTTGCTGGAATTTATCACTCCCAGAGGATTGACAGCAATGGGTGATAGCCTAACTTATATGTTTCACCAATGAGAAATAGCCTACTCTAAGTACAGGGAATGGGTCTGTTCATGTACTTTGTTATGGACCATTTCTCAAAAAAACTGACGTGTTCTATCTTTAAAACATCTCTTTGAACTTGTCATGTGAATATTATCTTTCAATGGACTAACACGGCCATTGTTCATGATTGTCAGGTCCTTGAGAAACTGACTGTCATATGAATAAGGTCTATGATTTAAAGGGGTTGTCCTGTTATGGACACTTATCCCCTATTCACAGGACTGGGGATATTTGTGTCTGATCACTGGGTCCTGCAGGGATCAGGAGGATGGGGGACCAAAGGTACCCCTAAGATCTCCGTGTGAATGGAGCACCAGTGTGCTTGCGTGACCGGCGCTCCATTCACTTCTATGGGACTGTGGGTGCATTAGAGTCCAAGTTCCTTCAGTGGATCTTGAATTAAGAATTGACGTATATGGGAGTGCAACTTTCTTATTGTATAGGGATAAGTTACAGCCAGGGAGTGGTTTGGGCAGCCATTGACCTCCTAGGAGCCTATCTATCTATCTATCTATCTATCTATCTATCTATCTATCTATCTATCTCATATCTATCCATCCATCCATCATCTATCTATCTATTTGTCTGATCTATCTATCTATCTATCTATCTATCTATCTATCTATCTATCTGTCTGTCTGTCTGTCTGTCTGTCTGTCTGTCTGTCTGTCTGTCTGTCTGTCTGTCTGTCTGTCTATCTAATCATCCATCCATCTATCTATTTGTCTGTCTATCTATCTATCTATCTATCTATCTATCTATCTATCTACTTGTCTAACCATCCGTCCATCCATCCATCTCTCTATCTGTCTATCTATCTATGTACATTATATATGACTAGTTTCTTTATTGCCAATATCTTCTATATACGTTTGATATGTCATAAGCATTATTCATAAGGAAACCTTTTTATTATAGAAGACTCTGCACAGATAAACATGTAAATCCAGCAGTCCTGTCTGATGTTAACCCCTACGCATAGATTTTACTGTGCTGTGTAATAAACTTGCCTATTTGACTGTTACAACAGAATATAGCCATTGCACGTTGGAGGGCATCTCAAGGGAATATTACCGCTGACTGGCATTACATTATTGCACTACCAGCATACATACTAAGTGAGGTTGTAATTTCTTACAAATACTGCTTTCCTCCATGCCACTGTATTAAACCGCTGTTTTTTTTTTCTGCTAGCGTTCAGATTTCCCATGTGCTGACTTCCAATATGTTAAAACTATGTGGAAGCAGTTTTGCAAACTGATGAGTTGTACAGAATGATTGAATTTATTACCAGTGTGTGTGAGTGCTTCAGCTGTATATGAATATACTGTACTATGCCAAATACATTGTGTACAATGATTACAGGTTAGTCCCTAAGGTAAGGTGAGAAGGAGCAAAAAAATCCAAGAAACGCAGAGTCTTCTTCTTAAAGACTATGGACACCTGATAAAGGGAGTCATGTTCGTTTGCATATTGTAAAATATATCAATATCTTGACAACAAAGGAATATATTTTCATGGGAATAAAGGCATTCCATTTAAGTGAGTCTGCTTCTGCATCCTCAGCCTTTGTTTATTTGGTTCACTAGTTCACTCAGCCGCCCCCGTCTCTTATTCCTACCTTGCCCGTCCCTGTCTCACAAAGGCTAGTGAACCTGCCCATTACTAGCCCCTCCCACCCTCCCTGTCTCACTAAGCCCAGCAATCCCAACTCATTACTAGCCCCTCCCTCCCACACTCCCTGTCTCACTAAGCCTAGTGATCCCGCCCATTACTAGCCCCTCCTACCCTTCCCCCCTGTCTCCCTAGCTAACTTATTCCACCCACTACTTGAAGACAGGAAGAGGGGAGGAGCCATTCCCCGGACACAGGAAGTCTTGGTAAGTATTGATGGGCTAAGGGAAGGAGAAGAGTAATGGAGATGTTCCGTTTCGGAAGCGGTGAAATGGAACGTCACCGGATTATCAGAAATCTTCCCTGGGACAGTGACATGGCCACTCCAGGGATATGGGTAATTATAGATTTTTTTAATTGAAGTAAATTAGAAGTTAGGTGGGGGGAGGGAGTTTAGTATAGGGGTTAATTCTCAGTTTATCCTGGACCTGCAATAATTCAGCAACTCACCCAATCAGATGAACCCTGATTGGTTGGGGAAATAATGCAGTCACACAAATTGTACTTTTCAGGCCATCTAAATGGGTTCTAAATCCTTGTCTCAAACTGTTAAATATTCACCTAAGGCTAGGGGATTCTGTTCCCCATTCCACCTTAAAAATGCGGAGAGAAAAGTCTTGCAAACAGGACTTTTCTCTTCACAGTTTTTCGACAGAAACCCGGCGGACTCCATTATAGTCTATGGGGTGAACAGATTGTAAGCGGATTGGGTTCTGTTTTTAGTTCCTCAGAATGGAAACCCAAGCACAGATGTGAACCTACAGTTAGGGCAGAGGCAATGAATTGTGGAACCAGAAAATAATTGTGTCCCAGCAAAGTGAATGGGATTTTATTTATCACAACTCCACATTGCAGAAAATGCAGCATTTTCAAAAGTGCATGCTATTCTGAAAAACACAGCATGTGAATTTTACCCTTGGAAACACTGAATTTTGGCCATAGACTTAATGGAATTGTCCAAGAATTGCAGCTTTTTCGGGAGTTTAGGGGAAGGTGAAAAAAAAAACCCAAAAACACAAACATACTGTGACGTTCCAATTCCTTACCTTCTTCCTTCCTCTAATTGGCCTCAGCAGTCACATGAGGCAGGGACCTCCACCAGAACTAACCCCAGGTGCCTACGACACCGGAGCACCAGGGACAAGTGGGTATAGGGAAATAATCTCTAATTCCTGGACAAACCCTTTAAGTGGGGGAAGCAAAAGTGTAAAACACATTGGAAGAGCAGTGAAAAACGCAAACTTTATAGCTGCCTTTTTCCAGTGTTTTTGCTGCTTTTTTCTGCGCCTTGTTTTAGCTGTTTTTCTACATGTGATTTTAGCCTACATGAGCTTTTATGAGCTCTCAGTAGAACAGATGAAGAGTTAGAGACGGAACCATCAGACATTAAGAGTAACAGATTTTGCTCTAAAGCGGACACAGCTGCCTGCACTGTATGAGAAAACATGTAGACTGCAGAAGATAAATGAAACACAGTTTTTGATAAAAACCTTTTGGGATAATGGTTTTAGTTCACTATTAGTATAATGCAAAAAAAATGAAAGAAGTACATTAAAAAGTGTCAAAGGCCATCAAAACTAGAATTTGGAGGGTGTACACTGTACCTGGAATTCATTTGTCGACTTTAACCTAAAGATTGTCCATTAGTACACAAGCTTTGAAAAAAAACCCTATTGGCATAATAAAGTGTTCTCAGTAATGCTGATTGACCACCACTAGAGGGAGCACACGTGCTGATTCCATACTGCTCATACATAAACAAAGTGTGAAATAGGCTCATAAACTGCCCCTAGGTGGCAGCACTGGCAGATTATATGATGGTTTTTTTGGGTGGCCATCCTCCCAGTGGCCCCATGGTTGCCCAAATATGCACCTGTAAATACACACATCGGTGCAACTGGTTTTCTCATAAGAAAGGGGGCAACCCCCAAAATGTAGTGCGCACTTAGGGTGCATTCAGACTACGTAACGCCGGGCGTGTATGAGAGCCGTACACGCCGGCATTACGGCAGACTGCCGAACACTTCCCATTCACTTCAATGGGAGCGCTCGTAACAGCGGCGTAACAGCGGCGTTACGTAGTCTGCATGCACCCTTAGGGTGAATTCACACTGAGTAAACGCTAGCTTATTCTGAACGTAAAACACGTTCAGAATAAGCGGCGTCTAAAGCAGCTCCATTCATTTCTATGGGAGCGGGGATACGAGCGCTCCCCATAGAAATGAATGGGCTGCTTCTTTCACTCCGTGCAGTCCCATTGAAGTGAATGGGGAGTGCCGGCGTGTACGCTCCGGCATGAGCAGAGCTTGCCGTATACGCCGGCACTCCCCATTCACTTCAATGGGACTGCACGGAGTGAAAGAAGCAGCCCATTCATTTCTATGGGGAGCGCTCGTATCCCCGCTCCCATAGAAATGAATGGAGCTGCTTTAGACGCCGCTTATTCTGAACGTGTTTTACGTTCAGAATAAGCTAGCGTTTACTCAGTGTGAATGCACCCTTACTCCGCAAAGTGTAAGAGTTTGATGCCTCTGCACAGTGACGTCCCCCCTCTTGTATCTTGTGGCCATTAAAAATAAAATTGCCTTCAGCCACACTTTGATCTCTGGATTTGGCAGCACCACGGGTGTATGTTATACACCGACAAACAAAAGGGTAATGCTTCGTTCACACTTGTGCCTGGTGTCCATCCATCGTGAATCAGTCAGTCTGGGAAGGGTTTGTAAACGGTCCATTTAAAAACCCATTCACTTCAATGTGTTTTTGAAACAATCTGCAGGTCTCTGTTTTGCCGTGTATCCTTATTTTTTTGATGGACACAAAGTCCTGCATGTCTGACTTTGTTCTCCGTTCAAAAGAGCGGATACACAACATAGAGACTGCAAACGGACACCTGTATCGCACATACATAGAAAATCCAAAAATGTGTCTGGTCCTGAACCAGCAGAAATAGCCAGGTACTGAAGTGGTTAAGCTAAATATCCGGTATTACATGACGGTAAAGCACAGTCAGCAGCGCTGTTTTTCATGACACCAAAGTAGTGAGTTCCTGACATAAGACATTTTACAACATGTTTGTTTTACTAAGAAACATAATCCATTTCCTGAGCAGATATCAGTATAAGTCAGAGGAGCAGCTGTGATTTAGATTTTGTAATGTGTGCCAGTAATGGAGACATGATCAAGGACGTTATACCTGATCGGGAAGAGGATGGCATCTCAGCACCTCTCATCCACAAAGCGGCAGGGCGTATTTCTGCTTGTCCAGACATATGTTTTTTAGTTATACCATTTGGGGAATGTCTATTGCTTTGATCACTTTTTATTCAAACACCTCTTCTCTTTGCAACAGGGCAGAGTTAAGCTTCCAGGAACCTGGGTTGGGGAAGAAGCCAGAGCCCAGGACAGTTTGGATCCTGACAGCCCGGTGGCTATAGAAGAAGCATACTTAAAGGGATTCTACCACTAAAACACTGTTTTGTGTGCTTTAGGGTGCATGCACACTACGTAACGCCGGGCGTGTATGAGAGCCGTACACGCCGGCATTACAGCAGACTGCCGAACACTTCCCATTCACTTCAATGGGAGCGCTCGTAACAGCGGCGTTTACGAGCGCTCCCATTGAAGTGAATGGGAAGTGTTCGGCAGCCCTGCTGTAACGCCGGCGTGTACGGCTCTCATACACGCCCGGCGTTACGTAGTGTGCATGCACCCTTAGACGTCGGAATAGCTTTTAGGGTCAGTTCACTTGTGAACCGTCCGCGCGTCTCTCTCTGGTCAAAACCCGCCTGCTGCGACCATCGCGGTTGCGGCTTTCCCCTCCTATGTCGGCTCAAATGAATGAGCCGATATAGGAGGGTGCTGCCGGTAGGTGGAAGCCGCGGCCCAGTGCGCCGTGGCTTCCGCCTGAAGAAAGGGCATGTCGCTTCTTTTCTCCGCTAGCAGCAGCCCACTGCTAGCGGAAAAAAGAAGCCCGGCGGTCTGCATAGACCACCATTGTAAAGGGGAGGATTTTGAAGCGAAATCCGCTGTCAAAATCCGCCCCCTTTGCCCACGTGTGAACTAGCCCTTAGAAAGGCTATTCGTCTCTTACCTTTAGACGTGGTCTCCACGGCGCCGTTCCTTACAAACACCGTTTTTACCAGTATGCTAATGAGTTCTTCGCAGCAATGAGGGCGGGCCCCAGCGCTCAAACGGCGATGGGGGCGTCCCCACTGCTGCCTGAGAACCCACTCCAGCGACGCCTTCTTCTTCAGCTGCATCCTCCCCTTCCCTGTCTTCCTTCTTTGTCAGTTCTGACACCTGCGCAGTTGGCTCTGCCAGCGAGACACTGGTAGAGGCGACTGCGCATGCCAGCCAGCGGCCATATTTTCCGCAAGGCAAGACTTCACAGGCATCAGAAGTGGCAAAGAAGGGAGACGACAGAGAGGGGGAGCATGCAGTTGAAGAAGAAGATGTCGCTGGAGTGGGTTCTCGGGCAGCAGTGGGGACGCTCCTATCGCCGTTTGAGCGCTGGGGCCCACCCTCATTGCTGCGGAGAACTCATTAGCATACTGGTAAAAACTGGTATTTCTAAGGAACGGCGCGGCAGAGACGTCTAAAGGTAAGAGACGAATAGCTTTTTTAAAGGCTATTCCGATGTCTAAAGCACACAAAACCGCGTTTTAGTGGCAGAATCCCTTTAAAGAGGACCATTCATGTCCTCGGACACATGCGGTTTTATATACCACTAGAAAGCAGACAGTGCACTGAATTTAGGGAACTGTCGGCTTTCCTGTTATGTGCAGCTCACTCCAGTTTTGCAAAGTGGATGGGAAAGGATCATAGTTAACATGCTGAGTTGATTTACTCCAGATTTTATCAAACATGACTTTGAAAAGTCACAAAAATTATTGCAATATCATTTCATTATGTTGGAGATCTAGACAATGAAGCTAAATCTCAGGACAGAAAAATTACACTTAAAAATGCAACGTTTGATAAACTTAGTGAAAATTACATTCTAGCTTGAGGCGATATCGAGGAGCTAAGTCTAGGATTAGCCAATCTTCAAAGTGAAACCCCTCACAGTAGTATGGACTTTCTTAGAGGGGATCCCCAGGGTGGTTTCCTGGAAAGGTCTCTAATGGCAGCAGCTGACTGTTTGAGCAGGCTGAAGACAGATGCATAGTCATGTAAAAACCAGGGCAACATTCCTGCAACAGCCCTAAACAAGCCTAGGGGAGCAGCATAACAATTGTGGATTCAGCAATGCAGCCAATACAAACCAAGTATGTAAAGAGAAAGCACCTTCACAGACAGCAGGACAGAGCAGAACCTCAGGATATGATCGGCGGCGGTCCAACACCCAGTCCCTGCACTGATCAGCTGATCCAGTTCCCTCCTAGCATTGGAAGCTACTGTTTTGGACAGGGCCAGAAACAGCTCTGCTGCTAGAAGTTTGAAGCCACCGCC
Source organism: Leptodactylus fuscus (assembly GCF_031893055.1). Taxonomy (NCBI): domain Eukaryota; kingdom Metazoa; phylum Chordata; class Amphibia; order Anura; family Leptodactylidae; genus Leptodactylus; species Leptodactylus fuscus. The sequence continues at coordinate 71,092,460 of NC_134273.1, read as the reverse complement.
GGAAGAAGACGCGAAGAGGACCCGTTCCTGAAGAAGATGGAGGTGGTGCTGGAGAGTTCTCTCGCAGCATTGGGGACGCCCCCAGTGCTGCGGGAATACTCATTTGCATACCGGCGAAAACTGGGATTTCTACGGAACGGTGGCGTGGAGAAGACATCTAAAGGTAGGAGAAGAATAGCCTTTCTAAAGGCTATTCCTAAGTGATAGTGAGAAAAAATTCAATTTTAATGTTAGAATCCCTTTAAATATAATTCACTTTGTTCGTACTGTACTCCATGGACTATTTGCTGACAAGTTCCTGGTGGCTAATCCATTAATAAACACATTAATAAATAATAATAAATCAATAAACGTGTAGAAGCACTATTTCTATTTCTACTTTTTAAAAAAAAAAAAAAAAAAAATTAACTTACTCCTGGTTTTGGCTTCAAAACAATACGGAAAACCCTGCAGGTGTGAACACAGCACATGAGAGTTATGTAAGGCTGACTAGAGCTGTGGCTCCGCTGCTGTGCGCACTCCCGGGCGGCAGGTGGCGCTGCTCCTCGCTGCCATCATACAATAATAACAGAGCGGTGCAGCGTGAGGCGCACATGTCGCGGTGTCCGGGCTGCCAGTGAGCGGGGGCCGGGGTGAGTCACGGTTACACAGCACTTCTCCTATAGAGCTGGCCGGCTGCCGAGTCATCGTGCTGCTGCAGCCTGTATAATAGAAGCGAGCACAGGCGGGGCTCCTCATACTGCAAGGCGGCTCAGGACACACTCACACCGGTATCCTATAACCTTATCTACCCGGGACATGGGCACCGACAGCGGCGCAGCCAGGAGCCTGCTGGACCGGGCGGGCACCCTGCACCTGCACACCGGCAACCTGATGAACTGGGGGCGGCTGAAGAAGAAGTGTGCGGCCAGCCCGAGCGAGGAGGTGGGTGAGAGGGACTACAAGTGCCAGCAATCCCGGGAGCCTGCGGCTGTCATTGCGTGCTTGGGAGTTGTAGTCTGTATATGTAGAGATTGCAAAATGGGGGTGTGTAATGGAGATAGCTATATATATCTATATATACAGTGTGTGTAATGGAGATAGCTATATATATCTATATATACAGTGTGTGTAATGGAGATGGGGGATATATATATATATATATACAGTGTGTGTAATGGAGATGGGGGATATATATATATATATATACAGTGTGTGTAATGGAGATGGGGATATATATATCTATATATACAGTGTGTGTAATGGAGATGGGGGATATATATATATTTATATATCTATATATACAGTGTGTGTAATGGAGATGGGGCTATATATATATCTATATATACAGTGTGTGTAATGGAGATGGGGATATATATATACAGTGTGTGTGTAATGAAGATGGGGCTATATATATATATATATATATACACACACACACAGTGTGTGTAATGGAGATGGGGATATATATATCTATATATACAGTGTGTGTAATGGAGATGGGGGATATATATATATTTATATATCTATATATACAGTGTGTGTAATGGAGATGGGGATATATATATCTATATATACAGTGTGTGTAATGGAGATGGGGCTATATATATATATATATCTATATATACAGTGTGTGTAATGGAGATGGGGGATATATATATACAGTGTGTGTGTAATGGAGATGGCTATCTATCTATTAGTCTATCTATCTATCATCTATCTATATCTATCATATTATATATGGTCATGGTGGGGTCAGTATATCCCTGATCCTCACCTCGGTGTTATCTCTCTACTACGTTCACATTTGCGTTGTCCTGTCTGTTCTTCACCGCCAGGACCAGGAAAGTGGCAAGGAATGGATCCCAGAGATAAGACACATCCCCAAAGTCTCCATTGACTATAATGGGGTCTGTTGGGGTCGTTTGTCTTTTATACTGAAACCGCTGGACCAAATGTCGGCTAAAAGGTTTTTTTTTCCGTTTGGTAATTTCTGACAGACCTGCGTTTAGGGATATGGCCTCATTTTTGTTAACTCCGACGTATTTCATAGGTCTGTCTGACAACACCGGTCACCAAAAATGTCAGTTGTCATTGTGTGACCTAGAACATGGTGATCACTCGTAGATGTGTCACATAGGATGACAAATCCTATGTGTGTGTGTATGTGTGTGTGTGTATGCATATATATATATATATATATATATATATATATATATATACTCTGCATATAGAACATGTGCTCTTGTGTACTAACAATACTGTAATGTTACTGGACTGTATGGAGCAGGTGCTGGGATCATATAACCCCCCTCCTCTTTCCCCCATATAGATAATGTATATTGAATACGGACACTGTAATACCGCATACCACCGCCGCTATAGCTGTTGACATTCTAGCTTCACACCTGCACTGGGCTTTGCGTTGTTTGTGTCTGATGGAGAGCCGGACCCCCAAAACCGGAGACCTTCTGCTTTCCACCCTTTGTATACCGAAACCAGTACGGAGACGAGCCCACCATACAGGTCTTTTCTCTCTTCTGATTTTCGGCGGTGTTTGCTGGTGCAGTCTCTGACTCCAAGGCAGGCGTAAACCTCGCTTAAAGGGGTTGTCCAGGCTAAATTTTTAAAGTTTAAATATGTTGGGGCAGTAAAAAAATCCATACTCACCTGTCCCAGTTGCTCCGTTGTCGTCCCATGGATCCTGGTTCGTTTGCTGTCTCAGGTCTTGTGCTGAAGCCGCTGATTGGCCTCAGGAAGAGGACCTGTGATGTCACAGGTAACGACATTGATGCCCTTCCCTGATTGACTGTGACATCACGGGTGCTCTTCCTGTCCTCAGCGGTCACGGGAGCAGATGACACAGGAGGACGCCAACGCAATGGGGACAGGCGAGTGTTTTTTTTGTTTTTTTTTCTACTGCTGCCAGCTTATTAAAACTTTAAAAGGGTTCTCCATTTCTACCTGGACAACCCCTTTAAGACTATCTGTAAAAGCACTGCGGAATATGATGGTGCCATATAAATAGTCACGGCTGGCCAATAATTTTATAATCGGCTCTTTCCATTTTTTTACACTATAGTAGGATCAGTAATATTTCGGATAGGTGTCCATTTCCGTTTCATGCAGGTGTCTTGTGTCACCTGGGCTTTGTATAGTGTGGTAGATTGGAAGAACTGGCTTTGCCACTTTCCTTAAAGTAAATAATGACACTCGCTGATCACATGACTTCGGAAATGTCACCTTAAAAATTTGTCTCTGTAAAGCGTGACCCGACTGAATTAAAGGGGTTCTCCAGCTAAATAAAATAGCTGGCCTATCCTCGGGATTGGTGAGGGTCCATCTCTGCACCCCTGACGATCCCTTGTTTGCAGCAATCGCGCTAAGCACTGTCACAGGCCGTAGCGGCGGCGTGTGGTATGGCAGTGTCCGTATTCAATTCAGTGAAACATGGCTACTTTTTTTTTTTTTTTTTTTTTCCTTAAATATGAAAATGGCACCCCACTTGTTTACAGGTTGTTTGTGGTACTGCAGTTCAGCTCTATTTTGCACTCCATCTTTGTTCCAGCGAGGATCACGCTGTCGCCTTGCAAGTAAATGGAATGAAAGTGCCACCGCAAAAGGGCTGTGACTTCAATTTCTAGTCACAAAAAAATAGAGCACATCTGGATTATTTTTTGACTGGCATCCTTGGGGTTGCAAAGCCACTCCACTCGCTTACAAGGTGACGTGGCGATATTGCAGCCGCAGTTGCTCAGGGGAGATGGTCACTGTAGTGCAGGGCAGCCTATGGCCCTTCTTGCCTCTGCGGATAGTAGTCCATAGCCGCTGTGGGTCACTTGTCTCTGCCCCTTGATTCTACACATCAGTAGGGGTAACAATATATATATATATATATATTGCCCTCCAGGGGCCACATCACGTGTCAGCCGGTAGTTCTAGCAGGACATACTAAACCCAGTATAGTATATAGGCCGTGACTTGCGGCACTTTGGTTACTTCACATTGTTCTTGATCTTGCCTGTCAGGATGACTTGCATCTTTTACACCTTGTAGCCGTACATTTATAGCGTAGGCTCTCACTGATTTTGTATTATTCACCTGCCAGATCTTAATCCATTATCCATCACAATACTCCGACATATTAGATAGCTGTTATTGGAAGGCTTATTCACAGGCAGCTATTCCTCCTTGCTCCCGCCTACACATGCACACTCGGTTTAGACTTTGGCAATCATGTTCTGAATGGTAACAGGGGAATAAACTTCTTAAGACTTCACTGATGCTGGCTTATGTCTCTCAAGAACTAAAGGATGGGAATTGTGTAAATTCAGCGTGCTGGATCATTGGGGGGAGTAGGGAGTCCCCGTAAGTATTAGCTTTTTGGCCGGTTGTACTGAAATCAACAGGAGCTGATTTTATACAGGGTTTTTCCATCGTATTTACATAGTATAGGGCAGGGGTAGGGAACCTTCGGCTCTCCAGCTGCTGTGAAACTACAACTCCCAACATGCTCCATTCACTTCCATGGGAGTTCCAAGAACACCAGAGCAAGTATGCATGCTGGGAGTTGTAGTTTTGCAACAGCTGGAGAGCCTTACGTTCCCTACCCCTGGTATAGGGGATAACTTGCAGAGTGGTAGGTGTCCGACGGCTAAGACTGCTACGGATCAGATGAATGAATGGAGCAGTGGTTGTGCAGCGCATGCGCTGCTCCATTCATTTCAGTGGATGCACCTGAAACGGCCTCCCATTAAAATAGATGGTGTGCGGTGTGTGCCCTGCCAGACCATTCCGTCCTCTGTTCTGATCAGGTGACCGTGAAGCATCAGCAATACGACTGCTATGTGGCCGCCAACCCCACGGGCGTACGTGTTGCTGCTATTTGCTTTTAGATGGTTTATTCGATAAAGACTTTGCATTTTTGCACTTGGTGTTTCTAATAGAAACCACAGCGGCACGTATGACCGCCACGTGTGGTCTAACCCCTAATAGTCATTAGATCTGTTCACAGAAGACGACTGCAGGAGACAAGGCAGGTTAAACTCGACAGACTTGTCTTCTATCCCTACAGCGATGTTGCTATATAGACCGTACCGTTACATAGTAAAAACTTGACTGTATTACATTTTATGCTTCCTTATGCAAAATGTGATACTAAAATTAACCTGGCAGCTAAGACTGGATTGCAAACATTGAATGTGCTTTCACTTCCCTTAAAGGGATTCTACTATTAAAAACAATTTTTTTTTCTCCGTAACATGTAGGATTAGCCTTAAGAAAGGCTTTTCGTCTCCTACCTTTATATGTCTTTTCTGCACCGCCGTTCGGTTAAAATCCCATTTTCCACCGGTATGCAAATGAGTTCTCTCACAGCACTGGGGGCGGTCCCCAGCGCACTCTCCAGCGCCGCCTCCGTCTTCTTCAGGAACAGGGTCTTCACTTCGTCATTGGCTTCAAACTTCTAGGCCAAGGGCAAAGCCGACTGTGCATACCTGCCGGCCACAAGAAAATGGCCACTTACACAATATTGTAAGCGGCCATTTTCTTGTGGCCGGTGGGCACGCGCAGTCGGCTTTCTCCGGTGGGGCGGAGAAGACATCTAAAGGTAGGAGAAGAATACCATTGTGACAACAAGGAAAAAAAAGGATTTTAATGGTAGAATCCCTTTAATTTCCTTGCAGATATTACCCTGACTCGATTCATACCCAGGGCCTGATGCAAAAAGGCAACAGATATTGCAAAGTGACTGTTATTAGCACACGTGGGTTAATGGTTCACCACACGCCAATACTTTGGCTTCCAAATGACAAGTACTTTGACATTTGTGGTTACAGCTTAGTTGCTTATTGTCACTTTATATTCACAAACTGAGAAAAAGTTATTAAACTCAAACTTTGTAAGAATTGTAGGAACGTCCCTAAGTAGGCTGAAGGTATACATCAGTAAGGACTATAAATGGTTAATAATTGGAGGTGGTGCAGGAGGAGGATGGGCTATATGGTTATGTATTACAAATATTACTCAACTTAGGTGAATGTATCACTCGAGACAACCTTGCATGCTTTTGTCAGGTATTGTAATATATATAATTTTTAAAAAAAAATTTTTTGCAGTTGGGGGATTGCATCAGAACAACGCTGAATGAATGGAGCTCAAAAGTCCCCCCCGAGCTTGTGCAGGTAATACTTTCCCTTCTACATAAATGTATAGAATGTCTCGTTCTAACACTGGAGTATTGCTATAGACTGACAGGTGACGAATATTCTCAGTGGGACCAGGGGAAGGAGAAGTGCTTTACACGTCTTGGTTAATAAAACGTTACAAGATGCCTTCCTTGTGACATCCACACATTTACATTTCTTTTAATCTGTCCCGCTGAGCTCTAAAGCTAAGGATTCCCACCCTGCCATTGCCAAGTCTAAGTAAATTTCATGTGTCCCAATTTTGACAATCCTTTTCTTTAATTCTCTGCATGAATCTTATTAAATCCCTGACTCTGTCACTAAGAAGAGCAATGTTTAACCCCTTCCCGCCGATGGCATTTTTTGATTTTCGTTTTTCGTTTTTGACTCCCCTCCTTCTAAACCCCATAACTTTTTTATTTCTCCGCTCCCAGAGTCATATGAGGTCTTAATTTTTGCGGGACAATTTTTTCTTCATGATGCCACCATTAATTATTCTATATAATGTACTGGAAAGCAGGAAAAAAAATCAGAATGGGGTGGATTTGAAGAAAAAATGCATTTCTGCGACTTTCTTACGGGCTTTGGTTTTACGGCGTTCACTGTGCAGCCAAAATGACCTGTCCCCTGTATTCTGTGTTTCGGTACGGTTCCAGGGATACCAAATTTATATGGTTTTATTTACATTTTGACCCCTAAAAAAAATTCCAAAACTTTTTTTCTAAAAGTCGCCATATTCCGACGGCCGTAACTTTTTTATACATAGGTGTACGGGGATGCATAGGGCGTCTTTTTTTGCGGGGCCGGGTGTACTTTTTAGTTCTACCATTTTCGGGAAATGTTATTGCTTTGATCACTTTTTATTCAAATTTTTATCAGAATTAAAACAGTGAAAAAACAGCGGTTTGGCACTTTTGACTATTTTTCCTGCTACAGCGTTTACCGAACAGGAAAAATATTTGTATAGATTTGTAGAGCGGGCGATTTCGGACGCGGGGATACCTAACATGTATATGTTTCACAGTTTTTAACTACTTTTATATCTGTTCTAGGGAAAGGGGGGTGATTTGAACTTTTAATACTTTTTATATTTTTTTATATTTTTTTTTACTTTTTTTTTATTTTTTTTTTGCATTTATTAGACCCCCTAGGGGTGTTGAACCCCAGGGGGTCTGATCACTAATGCAATGCATTACAATGCTAATGCATTGCAAAAAATCATCATCTCTTTTGCAGGCTGTATACACCAGCCTGCAAAAGAGAGAATTTGCAGACCGGCTGGGAGCCTTTAACAAGGCTCCCCGCTGTCATGGCAACGGGGGGTCGGCCCTGGATCATGCTCCAGGAGCCGGCGATCCCTGCCAAAATGGCGGCGCCCATGCGCCGCCGGGAAAATGGCGCCTCCGGCGCCTTTGACAGCAGCGCCGGAGGGGTTAATGCCTCCGATCGGTCCGGGGACCGATCGGAGGCATTAGAGCTGGTTGTCTACTGCTTGAAGCAGTAGACACCCGGCGGCTATGACGGCCGCCCGGCTCCCGGGCGGTCGCCATAGTTACAGACCCGACACGCGCCGTACTATTACGGCGCATGTCGGGAAGGGGTTAAAAAGAAAACACCATATTGGATGAGTAGGAGATAGAGATAAATATTGCATATATGTCCTCCTACAGTTGCTTAAAGGAACGCTTATGGGCTTGTTCACATGGGCACAGAGGGGGCGAATTATGGAGCGTAATCCACGTCATAATCTGCCCCCTCACAATGATGGTCCATGGAGACCGCCAGGCTACTTTTTTCCGTGAGTGACAACAAAAAAAGAAGCGAGCTGCCCTTTCTTCAGGCGGATTCCACGGCTTGTTGAGCCGCACGTCCGCCTCATGGCAACAACCTCTGGAGTTGGCCAATTCATTTGAGCCTTCTTCGGAGGGGGAAGCTGCGACTGTCGGAGGCCACGACAGTCGTGGCAGGCAGATTTTGGCTCGAGAGTGACAGTCCCCTCATCACTCTCTGTGCCAAAATCCACCCTTCTGCTCCCCATGTGAACTTACCCTTAAAGAGGACCTTTCATGGTTTGGGGCACAGACAGTTCTATATACTGCTGGAAAGCTGACAGTGCGCTGAATTCAATGCACTTTTGGCTTTCCCGATCTGTGCCCCGGGTGAAGAGCTATAGGTCCCGGTACCGTAGCTCTTTACAGTCAGAAGGGTGTTCCTGACAGTCACTCAGGAACGTCCTTCTTCACAGCAGCGCCTATAGCAGTGTGAGTGGGGAGGAACTCCTCCTCCCTCTGCTCACAGTGCTCGTAGTGCTCGTCCATAGACGAGTATTATCAGGAGGGGAGGGAGCGTTCCTCCCCGCTCACACTGTACAGCGCTATAGACGCTGCTGTGAAGGACATTCCTGACAGACTGTCAGGAACACCCTTCTAACTGTGAAGAGCTACGGTACCGGCACCGCTAGCTCTTCAACCGGGGCACAGATCGGGAAAGCCGAAAGTGCGCTGAATTCAGCGCACTGTCGGCTTTCCAGCAGTATATAGAACTGCCTGTGTCCCAAACCATCAGAGGTCCTCTTTAACACACAAGTTGTGCAATAAATAATATCCCCATTTCCTTACTTTACAATGCCTCACTTCCTTGGTTCTAATTTGTGTAATATTACAATTGGACGTCCCGTGGAGCCTTAGCCACAATGATCATAATATAAATATAATATTATTTATATATATATATATATATATATACAGTCCTATGAAAAAGTTTGGGCACCCCTATTAATCTTAATCATTTTTAGTTCTAAATATTTTGGTGTTTGCAGCAGCCATTTCAGTTTGATATATCTAATAACTGATGGACATAGTAATATTTCAGGATTGAAATGAGATTTGTTGTACTAACAGAAAATGTGCAATATGCATTAAACCAAAATTTGACCAGTGCAAAAGTATGGGCACCTCAACAGAAAAGTGACATTAATATTTAGTAGATCCTCCTTTTGCCTCTAGTCGCTTCCTGTAGCTTTTAATCAGTTCCTAGATCCTGGATGAAGGTATTTTGGTCCATTCCTCTTTACAAAACAATTCAAGTTCAGTTAAGTTTGATGGTCGCCGAGCATGGACAGCCCGCTCTTAAATGATCTGAAAACAAAGATTGTTCAACATAGTTGTTCAGGGGAAGGATACAAAAAGTTGTCTCAGAGATTTAACCTGTCAGTTTCCACTGTGAGGAACATAGTAAGGAAATGGAAGACCACAGGGACAGTTCTTGTTAAGCCCAGAAGTGGCAGGCCAAGAAAAATACCGGAAAGGCAGAGAAGAAGAATGGTGAGAACAGTCAAGGACAATCCACAGACCACCTCCAAAGAGCTGCAGCATCATCTTGCTGCAGATTGTGTCACTGTGCATCGGTCAACAATACAGCGCACTTTGCACAAGGAGAAGCTGTATGGGAGAGTGATGAGAAAGAAGCCGTTTCTGCACGTACGCCACAAATGGAGTTGCCTGAGGTATGAAAAAGCACATTTGGAGAAGGCAGCTTCATTTTGGAAGAAGGTCCTGTGGGCTGATGAAACAAAGATTGAGTTGTTTGGTCATACAAAAAGGTGTTATGCATGGCGTCCAAAAAAAACAGCATTCCAAGAAAAACACTTGCTACCCACTGTAAAATTTGGTGGAGGTTCCATCATGCTTTGGGGCTGTGTGACCAATGCCGGCACCGGGAATCTTGTTAAAGTTGAGGGTCGCATGGATTCCACTCAGTATCAGCAGATTTTTGAGAATAATGTTCAAGAATCAGTGACGAAGTTGAAGTTACGCCGGGGATGGATATTTCAGCAAGACAATGATCCAAAACACCGCTCCAAATCGACTCAGGCATTCATGCAGAGGAACAATTACAATGTTCTGGAATGGCCATCCCAGTCCCCAGACCTGAATATCATTGAACATCTGTGGGATGATTTGAAGCGGGCTGTCCATGCTCGGCGACCATCTAACTTAACTGAACTTGAATTGTTTTGTAAAGAGGAATGGTCCAAATTACCTTCATCCAGGATCCAGGAACTGATTAAAAGCTACAGGAAGCGACTAGAGGCTGTTATCTTTGCAAAAGGAGGATCTACTAAATATTAATGTCACTTTTCTGTTGAGGTGCCCATACTTTTGCATCGGTCAAATTTTGGTTTAATGCATATTGCACATTTTCTGTTAGTACAATAAACCTCATTTCAATCCTGAAATATTACTGTGTCCATCAGTTATTAGATATATCAAACTGAAATGGCTGCTGCAAATACCAAAATATTTAGAACTAAAAATGATTAAGATTAATAGGGGTGCCCAAACTTTTTCATAGGACACTGTGTGTGTGTGTGTGTGTGTATATATATATATATATATATATATATATATATATATATATATATATATATATATATATATATATATATAATCTTATAATTTATTTTTGAGTATTTTTGGACCGCCATTTTAAGTGAAAGAAATTGCACTCTGTATCTGACTTCAGCGGTTGATCTGGTCACTTTTATTGTAATTTTCCACACTGTTTAGCTAGTTAATCATTACAGTGAAGATGAATATCTCTAGAAGTCAATTACATTTTGGCAGGGAGAGCTCTATATATGTAATCCAATGGAAGATTTCCTCATCCTTCTAGTAAAGGAAGCAGCAGATGTATCATCATCACGGCAGCTCAATGTGGGCTCGCTTTACACATATATATTTTTTTTTGTTAATCCACCTAAAAATGTCCAATAACATGAATGATTAGCAAGCGTAGTATTAGTATATATAGGTAGAGATCCTACATTCTGGTGGTCTATATGCGTGGGGTCCCAGTATTCATATTGCCATGATCTTGCAGTGATCACCAACCCATTGGCCAGATTTCCCATTTAAGTTGCCCTTTAGGTACTGGAAATATGTGTATTTAAGAGTAAAAATAACAGTCTTGGGTTGGATATTTGGTTTGTAGAAGGGCTTTGTCTGAGACCAGACTGTTGTTTTAACCAGAGAGTGACTTGTCTGACTCTATTAGGAATGATCTGATCCTCTTAGTCTTTCAGTATTCACTCGAATTCAATCTTTTGTCAACTACATGACATTTCCCAGTCTATTAGTAAATGGGTACTATGTGGGTGTAAAGTATATTGAGATGGGGGGGAGGGAGATAGAGCGATGGAGCAGGGGTCTGCAACCTTCAGCTGCTGTGAAACTACAACTCCCAGCATGCACACTTGTTCTGCTGTTCTTGGAATTCTAACAGAAGGGAATAGAGCATGCTGGGAGTTGTAGTCTCAGTGACTGACGTTTCAAAGACTTCTGACCCCCTGAGGTAGACTAATCTCCCAGGATTCAGTGCAGTGGTAGATCGGCTACACATGTTTGCGGGTGTATATATTTTCAAAGGGAACTTGTGCCCACTATCTTAAGACGTGATCTATGACCCCTGTTAATCTGAGCACCTATCCATGGGACTGTTCTAATAATGTGTCACTCTTATGTCATTTAGGAATCTCCAAATACACTGGAATGTGCCATGACCCCGGCGCTAGAGACCATAAACCCCGAAGAGAGAGATGAAATGAAAGTGTCTGGTAAATATACATATATACATTCATCTTTCCTGTAATCTGGGCCATACTGTACTTTAGCGGCCCCTTGACCACCCACAACTTCCCTTCATCATATACCTTGTGGTCAGCTATACAGGTATAAGCTGGGTCTGACATTTTGGCTTGTCACCATGCTTTCCCAGTCTCCTGAATGACTCTGGGAAAGCTTGGTGGTAAATGAAGAGTTCATTTAATTTAAATTATGTGGCTCGACTACAACGATGATGATGATAAATAATAAAAAAAAAGAAAAATAATTAAAAAAAAATATATATTTAATAATCCTGGCTGACATATCTTGTTGCATTTGCTTTGTGCATGCAGTTAATACCAATGAATGGCTGCTTTGTATTTTCTCTCCTTTTATATAATCACATGTAACTAATGCGTTTTTTTTTTTTTCCCTCCTAAAGTAAAGCTGTTTATTTTGGGCCATGACCTTTCATCTATCAGATATGCAGTAGACATGGGTAAGTCCTACAGGCCACAAAAGTACAGAGACTGTAGTTGTATATCACAAATCCTATGGTACCATCACTGACAGCGCCTGCTGCTAATGGATCGCCGTCATGTCACACACAACTTGGTAGTCAGCGCTTTGTTGCATGTAAGCATTATGACCGAGACTTATTATGCCTTATACGCCAGGGGGTCGGACAATCGGCCTGCCAAATTTATTATTTATGCCAGAAGACTGATGAAAATGGTCGCAGTCAGGAGTTGCATTCGGTGCTGTGGCCGTCCGACGACTCAAGCATTTCCCAAAATGCATTGTTCTGTTCCATCATCCCGGTACGCCATGTGTGGGGCCTTAGGACAGAGCAGCAGGTTATTTGTGACCACTTTGCAGTCCTGGTTCACTCACTTTCTGTGAAAAGCACAGGGATGCCATTCTGTTTTTCATAGTCCCATACACAAGACACGTGCGCCTGTAACCTTACGTTGGCCCATCCACCCACAGGTCATCTACACATTGTCAATTCTGCAGCAGCCTAGACAGCTAAAGCAGCACTCTGACCTTATCCATCAGCTTCCAGAACTCCTTGGGATATGACATGGAAGGCTAGAATTACATTGGTTGTTGGGTAACGCGACTCTGCTGTTACCCACAAACAATAATCAAATCTCTCAACTATGCCAATCTATTTCTGTAAGGCGCCCGTGTTGCGTTCCTCCATGGAGATCCTTTGTCAGGCAGATTTTTGTGTCCGTCCTTTGTCTGACACAAAATTAACTTGCTTAACAAACTCCATGGTTGACTTGTTGCTTGCAGTTTCGGTGGCAGACTGTGCAATAGGGGCTGAGCAGCTCTTATCCTGGATTATATTATTTTGGCACCATTTAACAGGCCTGACCTCATATGAACTGGTTTTCAGTAAAGCCCTCAGTGTTTAAAGATATTGAGATCCTGATGTAAACCACATTGAAAATAAACAGCTATTTGGCAGCGCTGGTGGCTGGCGCTGTACTAAAGAGTCCACGAACACAAGAGATTAGCAAACATGTGCTGCTAATACTGTATACAAGTTCACATTCCATAATCCTCACCCTGCCAGAAAGACTCGCATGCCATTGTGTCCAGAGAACCCCTGTGGCCTTGTAATAGGAGGCCGAACATAGTAAACAGGAAGAAGAACTTTATTTAGTATCAGGACCTCGTGGGAGGAAAGGACTAGTTCCACCTTTTCTGGAAATCTTAAAGGCTAGCTTAACACGTAGGAATAGCCTTAAGAGAGGTTATTCTTCTCCTACCTTTAGATGTGTTCTCCGCGCCGCCATTCGGTAGAAATCCCGGTTTTCGTCCGGATGCAAATGAGTTCTCGCATCACTGGGGGCGGTCCCCAATGCTGTGAGAGAACTCTCCAGCGCCGCCTCCATCTTCTTCAGGAACGACCTCTCTACGCGTCTTTTTCCGGAGCTGGTTTCAAACTTCTAGGCCTCGGGCAGAGCCGACTGTGCATTCCCAAAGGCCACAAGAAGATGGCTGCTTGCACCAGCTTACTGTGTAAGCGGCCATTTTCTTGTGGCCCAGGCATGCGTAGTTGGCTCTGCCCGAAGCCTAGAAGATTGAAACCCAGCTCCAAAAGAAGACACGCAGAGAGGCAGTTCCTGAAAAAAGGTGGAAGCAGCACTGGAGAGTTCTCTCGCAGCATTGGGGACACCCCCAGTGCTGTGAGTGCTTGGGGACCGCCCCCAGTGCTGCGAGGAAACTCATTTGCATACAGATGAAAACCGGGATTTATACCGAACGGCGGCGTGGAGAAGCCATCGAGAGGTACGAGAATAATAGTCTTTCTTAAGGCTTTTCCTCCGTTTTAGGGAGAAAAAAGTTATTTTAATGGTAGAATCCCTTTTAATGTTGCAATAGGTTTTAATGACAAATTTCCTACTTTTTATTTTTATAGCCCCTGTGTGTCTTCCTGTATACTGACAACAGTGTAGTCTGATTCTGCAGTCATATATGTCCACTACTTCTCTCGTGTGACAGGTGTTTGTTAGAAAACAAATTCTGTATAATCTGACCCTGCCGTCTCTTTGTGCTGTATAGGCATTAGTCTGTCTAGGACTTATAGAAACAAATATTTTTTATTGTGCCAATAAAAAAAGTGGTTGCAAAGATTCCTAGAATACAAGTCGCTTTCTACTAAATCTCTCAGACCTGGAGACGCCTTGACTAGGTTTTACTTTCCCAGGCGGCATTTCTTGTGTTGCTTAAAGGGCGTGAATTGGGTTTGTCCTTATCTGACATTGGCATGTTTGCATATTCCATTGAAAGCCAGGAGTCTACTGAACTACACAGCGCTGCAGAGAGATGACGCGTTTCCATGTTGTTGACGTGTTCTGCTTTTGATAACATAGATTTATAATAAGTTACTCTGTATAAAGGAGATTCTAGAACATAACATTGTATGGCTAGCGTATCAAAGTCATTGTCTGTCATTTTCTTGATGGTTTGCGGTCTCATTTTTTTCACTCTTCTGGTTCCATGTCATAAATCCGTCTCTCTACAATGTCATACAGTCACATTGCAGAGCTTTTGTTACCGTGGCCGGTTCTCAGCATAATTTTCTTTGCATGACTGATATCACAAACCATATATACCTGCCCGTCTATGCTACATTGCTTGTAGTCATCTGTTCGGTGCCGGCTGTACCACTGGGTAGTGGATCTGTCATATCTCAGAAGTGAAAAGTTGTGACTTGAATATTACTTGTATTTATGTACAATGGCTCTCGTCCTCATCACCTCTCCCATCTTGTATTTCTCCAGCATGTTCCACCCTTGCTGTGGCCCAGTTGGACTCTGTGATCATCGCACCCCCTCCTTTGGAAGATGGAGTCGTTCTTACCTTGGAGCATTTGCAGCCTTACTGGAGAGAGCTGGAAAGTCTCGTACGGGACAATAAAGTTGTTGCTATAGGGACATCGGATTTAGATAAACCGCTCTTGGAACAGCTTTACCTCTGGGCACAGGTGAGGCTTTGCATCCAGTTCCCAATACCGTTTGCCAAAAAACATGTTGTACTTTGTGTGTGGATAACCTATAATTTACTACAGCAGCGCACGGTTTTGTATGTGTGAATGCTGCTTTGTTTCACTACCATCTATAATGTAAACTTCTGAAAATCCATATCTAGTTCTGCTTGCAAAGCTGCAGGGTAGAGGGTGACTTGTAGCCCCTATATATGATTATAAGGGGTCTCCCCTCATAGTGATGGTACATTGATAGAATATGCAATCTCTTTAAGCCAGGATTACATGGTGACTTTGACCACGACCAAAATGACTTCTTCACTAATGGAAGTGTATGGAGTCTCACTGTAACCCAGAGGATGCCGGGACTGCGACTACAAGTCATGATTAAAGGCTCCGATCCAATCCAGGAATTACAGAGCAGGTCCTATTGTGCTCCATGATATCGGGACAGCACACGAATAGGAATGAAGGAAGCACGAAAGGCACTCAGACTCCCAAATCAGCTCCCCTTTGCCTCCACACTGTTCCATATACATGAGGCCTTCCATTAGTGAATGAGTTTTAGCGCAACATGGCAGTCTTTGATCACATGGGTATTGCATCCAAAATCGACATGTATTCCTGTAGTCCGATTTTGTGTCCGAACGAAAAAAAAAGGTGTCACCGACTGTCACCTTTAAAACCCATTCAAATGAATAGGTCTTAAAGCTGACCCCCAGGAAGCCATCCCCCCTCCAGTTTCTCGGGGCTGAATGACACAGGGCGGACACCGGGTGCAAGTGTGAACATACAGGGAAAATTGCAAAATGACATTTGGATCCAAATTTTTGTCATGGCAAGTTTTATTATTGTTACTGATCTGTAGACTACATGTAATACTATGCTTTATTCTGCAGGTGAAGCCAAGTAGTAACCAAGTGAATCTTGCATCGTGTTGCATCATGCCCCCAGATCTAACCGCCTTCGCAAAGCAGTTTGACATTCAGTTATTAACACACAGCGATTCCAAAGGTAAGTGAACGGTCTTGGTTTGTGCATTAAAGAGGATGTATAGGATTAGAGAATATATCTGCCTTCTTCCAAAAACAGCACCCCTCCTTTTCATAGGTTGTTGTGGTATTGCAGTTCACATTTGATCAGTGGCAACTAGCTGCAGTACCACATACAACCCATAGACTGGTGTTATTGTTTCACTCACTTCCCAACTCTGACCACCAAACCTATTCCAGAATGGGGTTCCCCAGTCACTGCATCAGTATGAGGAATTAATGGAGAGGTGACTATCTCTCTAACCCATCCACAGCCCTTCTGTCTATGGTGGGAATATCTATAACCAGTGACGGTTTCTGTAGACGCGTCGGGCATGTGATAAGTGGACTCTTTCTTTTTTTTACATTTTTCTGATTTTAATTTTTTTTAAAACAGAAATCTTACCTGAAGACAGTTTCCAAGAAGCTCTTCAAGAAGGCGTCCAAGGCGCTGTAGCGGATGGCTGGTCCCCGGAATGGATCTTACGATATTCTGTCATTGTAAAAACACGCGGCATTATAAAATCCAAAGGCTACATGATACAAGCGAAGAGGAAAGCTCCGCACTAAGCCGCCGGGGGTCCGTAACAAACCACTGACACGTTATCAGACACACATGAACGGTCCTTGGGCGTAAAAAAGACCAAAACGATGCCGACTGCTGGCAACACCTACAGCCAGAATGGTGTTTACAAATTGGATACCCAGGATCAAGGAGAAAAGCGTGACCAGAAACCTGTCCCCTAATCTAAGAGTTGTGTTAGTAGTTAGTTGGTTTTAGTTTCGGCATTGTTCTGTGGTTATGGAACCAGCGATCCTACATCTTCAGGGTGTAATAGTCCGACCGCTTAACATAGCGAGCATTGAATAGCAATGTTCTTACGTAAACAGGTGACGTACTGTATCTTGGACTAAAGCGATCGATGCACTGGCGCACAATTCGGTATCTCGCAACACTATCCCTTGTCTATCAGCGGCCATCAAGTCAGAGGACGTTACTCTTTCATCTCCTATAGACAGTCGGCCATTGTTATGTGGGTCACTGTAGGCAATTCTTAAAGGAACACTAAAGTGAGAATGAATGCTACAAGTATACAAAGAACGGAGCTGCACTTGCTGTTTGTGCGTAATCCTGTAATCTCTTGCAGATCTGCCCCATCATTATGGGATTTTTGCTTTTGGGTGCATTTGTATTTAGCGTTCCTTTAAGTTTGCACTAACGGATAAAACGGGAAGATAAAACATGTCCACCTATACAATGTCAACATTGTATTCTGAAGGTCAGCCCTAGTTTATTATCTCTTATCTCTGTTTTTCAACCTTAGAACCAAGATATGAAAATATTTCCTTTGGTTGTTATTTTAGCTGAGAATTTTATTAGTTCTTGCTCAAAAGGGTGATTGATAGTAAGAGATCCCTTTAAATTGGGGTGGGGGCTCATCCATTTATAAAGGGGATTTTTTTTTTTTTTTCCTTCAAGTTGGGGTCTGTTCACAAGTTATTGTTCTGTTTATAGTCAATGTATTCGCCAGGATAGTTCCCATACACGTTGGATGTAACCCTGCGGCCATCATATGCCAAGAGGGCGACCTTTTTGGTGGCCATCAGAATTTTTTATTTTTTAATAGAAATTTTTTTATAATTTACTTTGCAGTATACTATTTTAACTTTATTTTTCAAAAGGCAGAGGTACGCCAGAGGTTTATACGCACATATGCCAGAGGTTTAGGCTTGTGAATACTATAAAATGAAATGTGAACAAGCCCTAAATTCATTGGGGGGGGACACAATAGAACTTTTTTTTTTTTTTCTTAGAGATGGCACCATAATAGCAATTTTCTAGTGAAGCATTTCTAGGAATTTCCTAAAACTGTGTAGTTTAAAGGGAATCTGTCAATGGTAAATTTAGGACACTAAAGTCCTTATTGGAAGAAGACTGAAAGCTGTCAGACCGGGTCCGGCCGTGAGCGGTGGTGAGCGTTTTATGCTCTCCGCCACTAAACCGTTTTTTTAAAATCGGACACAGAGTACTGCATGTCCAATTCTGTGTCCGATTTTAAAAAACCGGTTTCGCGGCGGAGAGCATAAAACGCTCACCGGCGCTCACGGCCGGACAGCTTTCAAACCCATTCAAATGAATAGGTATGAAAGAGTCCTGCAGGTATCCGTCTCCTGCCTCTGTTTTGTGCAGGAAACGGAACCCTGCAGAACGGAGACCGGGCGCAGATGTGAACGAGCCCTTATGGTGGATTGAATTCAAATGACAGGTTCCCTTTAACAAAAACTAAGTTACATCTGAACATCTCGACTGTCTATCTAGCCCGGTGCTCAGATGTAATAGGAGGGTTAACCACTTGTAATCCAAGCTGAAATGAAATCTGTCGCTCAGCTATGGGATCTACGTGTTTGCCCAACTTTTTATAGAAGACGACTTAGGCTGGTTTCAGATGTCCAAGCTCAGACCGGGAAACTCTATCCAGGTATCCACCAGATTAGCGGACCAAGCCCGGCTCACCTGAACTGACCTCGGTGGTTGGGGTCAGGTAATCCGGCTGATACACAGATTGGGTTTCCTGGCCCTTAGAGTACTAGTGATCCCAGATGAACAGTGCTCAGACTTGTGAAAGCTGGCGATCACTTTACAGCCAAGTCTCAGCCGTGAGTTTTAAAGGGTCCACGCGAGATCTGTTGTCTTCACATTCACTTCAGGTCCGTGAAAAGAGACGAGAACATTCCATCTCTGAGAAAATTTATTTTCTTTAATCTGGATCACATGGCTGAGGAAGAGCATACACCGCTAGCGGGGATCAAATAACTTCTGCTGGTCACATTGACATGAAACCACTGTCCATTGTGTTGCTGAGGACCATTTTGACTTTTAGTAGTTGTCATTTGCATTGTCTTTGCTTCTCCATGGCTCTATAGTCCACTATGGGAGTATTTTATGCAAGCTAGGCCCCCTGCCGTAACCCGTCACATACTTGCCTATCGGCTAGGAACGCATTTCACTTTTAAACCTCTTTTTATTAAATGTTTTAGCAGAACGTAAAGCAAAGACCATAAGCTGCTCTAAGCTTGCTGACAAATGTGTGTGGCTGCCGCATACTGGAGCGGACGTTCACATTGCTGCAAATTGTTAGACATAGAGGTTCCTATACAAGGACCGCAAGGCTCCCGCAGGCCGGAACATACTGTACAGATGGCTGTGCTCAGTATCCAGCTAGCCAGACAACTTGCAGATATATTTTTTTTTTGTACAGAATCTAAAGGTTCAATGATCTTGTTAATAATGTAACATGCTTGAGAATATTTAATGATTTTACTATGCGGGCTGTATGGTGCAAGAGCATCACAGCCGCAAAGATGGGTGAGGGTAATGTTATAGTATGAAGATATTTGTATATACAGCATGTTTGGGTAGGAATAAAGTTTTAGTTTAACTTTTTGAAGCTTGAAGTTCATTTTATAGCATCAGTTTAGTCGTGTGACCAGGTCATTTTACTTCTTTATAGTGAAGGCTACAACATAGTAGGCCGGAACAATGTTCTACCTGGTTTCAGTAGACATCGGGGTGCTCAGATCAGAGGTATATCAATCCTGTGGGGTGATTAAAAGGAATGTCTGGGAGTTTATAAAAATTACGACATGGTACGTACTTGTTATAGGGGACCTTTCACCACTTCTGCCAACTCAAACTCTCTTCATCCTTGTATTAAGCACTCAATTTTCTTAAAATCCCAGATAAATCCTTTAAGAACACCTGGATAGTCTTAAAGGGGTTGTCCCATAACAAGGATCCTATCTATACTGCTTCTTAATGTGGATTTAAGACTATTCCTAAATACACTGCTTCAGCAAAACTGCTTTGTTTGTCCACTATCTTAATTTATTCACTTCATTGTTGACACTGCGTTTCTATGGCCCTTGGGATTATCTGCTCAACTGTCAAGTGAGGTAGCTGCCTGCTCTCAGGCGGGAGGGGCTAAGTGCACGGGAGCGAGCCTGTGTCTATAGCTGTGTCTGTGTCATGTGACCTAGCTTCCTGCTCTCAGATAAAGGAGGGAGGGGAAATGAGTGCTGCTTTCTTGTGTAAAACAGTCTAAATCCTAGTGGGACCTGGTCCCTCTGCTCACTAGGATTTAGCTTTCTTATATAGAGCAATCTAAAAGCTAGTAGATAGAAGGACCTGGTCCCTTAGCCCACTAGGATTTAGCAGACTCAATATATAACAAGCTAAATCCAAGTGTTATAGGACCTTTGATGATATCACATGCGTTTAAGTCGTCCCATAGGATCATGCCATGTGGTGGGCGGAGCTAAACTGGAGGTAGTCTGAGAGTAATGCTTTGCATATGAAACCCCGCCCACCAATTGCCGTCGAAAACCAGGAAGAAAGAAGTCTTTGCAGCAGCAAAGACTGGTGAACAAGGGACATGGGAATACCTCTTTTAAGTAAGGCTACAACGACACATTCAGTAGTACTACCTGTCAGACTTGTCTTACATTCTGGAAATACTACTTAGGTTTACACTTCCACTACGTTGATCAATATGGAAGGATTGCTGCAGTAATTTAAAGGTATAAATAGAATTTCTCTAATTTATATATATATTTGCATATGTAATTTGCATAATAGAGATGGCATTGTACGCATTGTATTGGTGCTGTGTAGGGCATTTAGTCTAAGTGGCATTTTTATGCAGTTCCCTTTTAGCTTTCATGCACACTGTTTTTACCTACATCTGCACGATGAACTTGCAATGTGCATGTATGAAACGTCTTGTACTGTACTGCTGCTGTAACCGGGACCCTGGCGAGTCTATAATACTGTATAGTATCCTAAACAAGGACATTTATGGGGTGTGCTATAAGCTGCCATCTACTGTCTGTGCTGAATGGGTGAGTGGACCAACTCGTAAGAGCGAAAGACACTTTTACATAAGTTGAATGAAGTTGCGCGCATATATATAATACAGTATATATACATGTATAATTTTTTTTTTTTTTTTTTTTTTAATTTTCAATATAAAGTAGTATATAAAGGTATGTTCCCACAGAGGAATCGGAGATGAACTTCTGCCGCAAAGAACAGGCCTATTCTGCATCCCATTATTTTCATCATGCCATCCCTTGTATCTGTGCAGTAATATCTCCCTGTATAACACTGCCTAGTATATACCCTCAGACTGGATGTTGTGCCCCTCACACTAGCTGCTGCTTTTATATCTTTGATTTGGTAGAATTATTACAATATTATATTTTTCCTTTATTACTTGAAATAAACTGATGCTGGAAAATATATTTTTGTGTATCTTTTTTGCTTTCATTGGATTTTTTGGGTGTATTTAATGTCATTTATTTCTTTAGTGGTATAGTTTTATAAGGTTGGGAAAGACAGATCTATGATCCTGCCATGTAGCTCCAGAGGAAGACAAACTCCTATGAAGTAGCCGACTACACCATATATACTGGATATATAACCCTGGTATCCTATAGCCTAGACCAGTGGTTCTTAACCGGGGTTCGATCGAACCCTAGGCCCTATGCACGGTTCATTTTGTGTACCAGTAAAAAAAACCTATGTCTTGAATTTGGAAAAAAAGTCATATTTGATTACTAAAGAAGGGTTTGGTGAATGTGCAGATGAAACTGGTGGGTTCGGTACCTCTGGCCTAGATATTTATGTATCTAAAGGCGAGGGCCGCGCGGTGACTGTAACACTTTCACCAATTGAAATGCAGTTGCGTTGCAACCCTGAGGGTTTGTAGGGTTAAATTTAATAACTAGATGTCAAAGTTACAACACTGACCACAATGTGACTCTACGCTCTTACATTGTTGAAGGAGTCATGGGATGATGCTGCAATCTATGGTCGTGTGACAGGAGAGCGGCCAAAGTCCTCATGTAGTCCTGGCCTAACAAACCTGCCATTGCACTATGCTACTTGATATAAAGGTGACCACACACGTTAGACATATACTGGCCTGACCTAAAAATCTTGTGTGACTTGTCTTTCATCTGATATTCATGGCCCTGTCTTGTCTTTAATCTGATAGCAGATGTCGTGGAGGGTAAAAATTAGGCAAGTTGATTTTCCCCTATCCCTATTGAGAACACATTCAGTCAGATGAGCAGAGTGTGCAGGTAGGGGTAGAGAGCAAAATGTGTTAACCAAATGGGAGGTCCCTCAGGGGAGCATATTATATTGTGTGGGCCACTGTGGAGCATTATATTGGGGGGGGCCCTGTGGGGAACTATTGTGTGAGGGCTGCTGGGGAGTATATTATACTGTGGAGAGCAAATTATACTGTGTGGAATCACTATGGGAAACTATACTGCGTAGGGGCTGGGGGTGGTCTTTTATACTGTATGGGGTCAGTATAGAGCATTATACTAGGGAGGAAAGGTGGGAAGCCTATTATACGGTTTAGGTCTGTTAGCGAGTATATTATACTGTGTGGGGGGCTAAGAGGAACATTTTATACGGTGTATGGCTGCTGTGGAGCATTTTATACCATGTAGAGCATTATCCTATGGGTGGAGGCTTAAAAATTCCTGCCGGCAGCCCTGTGTGTTATATCTGCATCACAGCTCCCTCACTATAATCTTGCACATACGTGTAGGGCTCCATACAGAACTGTGTACATGCTGGCCATGGAGTCATTGCAGCCTGCACAGTACTATAAGGGATTACTATACTAGGAAAATGCTCATTAATGCCGAACAGTCAGGACAAATGCAAGATTTTGGTGAAGGCTGGGTTGTTGGCCATTGCCAAGAAGATGTTGGGTGGACCCTAGGGCCTTCAGTCCGACATTGATGGTGATACCAAATTTCTATAGAATGCCTTTAGGCTGGGACCACACTTACTTTTACTTTGATTTTTACACCCCCTATGGCACTAGGGGTTCTGATCACAGTCTAATATAATGGGTTACAGTATATTGAGTATACAGGTGTGAACCTGGCATAGCGTCGCCTGACTGTCTTGGAGGGGGATGGCGATTCGGAAGAACACAAAGGCACCCACCTGCCACCGGTAATCGGCTTCCTCCGTCACTGAAGGGTTAATGACCACCATCAGATATTGCAGGCGTTGCTGCCGGTGTAATACAGCAGAGATGTGAGGGGCTACGGCGCCACATCAGCTTCTAAGTGGCGCCATATTAAAAGTGCCGACATCTGACGTAGTATTATAGCGCACATTATGTATTTTATTTATATATCGCCAACCTATACCGCGGCTTTTTACAGACCATAAGGTTCAAAGACATATTAAACGAGACATTACGGAGGAATAAATTTATCAGCGATCACACAATCGTAGCACCGGTCCTGCTCGCAGAGCTTAGGACGCACCGCAGCGACGTTATGATTTCTGATGTTTTTACAATAAGAACTGCAGTGCGGCTATTATTGTTGTCAAAGGTCACAAAATTACTGATGGCGCTTCCAACCGCAGTGTGAACATGGCCAATAAGATGACACGGCTTGAGGTCTCTGTACATATGTTATGTGAATCCATGCAATCACATTATAAGCTGATAAAGCAATCCATAATATAAACTAAAGAATGATTTCATCCATTACTATTAAAAAGAAGCAAATTATAGAAAATTCCTTCATTGGAATATAGAATAAAATAATGTAAACAAAAGCGCGACTCCGCCGGGACTCGAACCCGGAACCTTTGAATCTCTTCCTCCACTAGAAGTCCAATGCGCTATCCATTGCGCCACGGAGCCACCTGTTGGACTCCAAGGAAATAACGTACATCAGTAAAATCCTATGCCCGCCATGGTCCTGGTTTCCCCCCCGTACTGATTTGTCCGTCGCACGGTCCACACACCGCTTCACTGCCGCACCAGTCCGCCTCACGATACAGGCGGTAAAGACCGCAGGGAGAACGGTGGAAAATTCCACCGAACACTGCGAGGCCGACGTGATTTCGCAATAGGAAAACAACAGCGCATGCGCCTTTGCTTTCGGTTTGGAGCCCTCGTCTAACACGCATGCGTTACATTTTAGAAACACTAGAGCTAGGTTTCATTGGGTTTTTTTTTGTTTTTTTCTTCTTACGTGTACGTTTGGTATTCTTCTCGGCATGTTTGGTCTTCAGGAAAATGTCTTCTTTTTGGTTTTTGCAGTTGTGTGTCGCAGACACATCAAGGTGCAGTTAATAAGTGCAGCCACTAGAGGGCGAGGTTAGGTAATGTCACATAACATGAGGCGTCTTGTGATGTATTGTGTGAGCACTGCAGGTACAGGACAGAGATTACCTCATATATATATATATATATATATATATATATATATATATATATATATACATTATATATATACACATTATATATATACATTATATATATATTCATTATATATATATTCATTATATATATATATATATATATATATATATACATTATATATATATATACATTATATATATACATTATGTATTTCTTTCTCTTATAAGCTTGCTTCTGATTCTCCAGAACAGGCTTTATTCTCAGTTCTATACATTTTTTTTAATGTATATTGTGTAATTTGTGAGTATTGCGCCAGACGTGAAAGTTGTTGCAAAATAGTTGTAACAAATCCAAACCTAATGGCTATTTTACAACCGTTCCGTGTTGCATTTGTGGATCTTGCACGATAAAGGCAACAATATTTGGGGGCACAATGTGTAGCTCGTGCCCAAAAATTAAACATCGCCCTCACACAGGTGACACCAGCCCCTAAATTTGCACCCCAGAATAGTAGCTTGCAAGTATTAGCATCACACTGAGAGAAAAAAAAAACGGAAGCACCACAGTTACACGGCCACGTTTTTGCTAGTTAAGGTCCATTCCAATCAGCGATGTAGCTCTTTTGTCTGGGGCCCCCTACCTCATCCCTATAGTGATGGTTACGGGTGCTAAGGAGTTTAATCCCCCCTTAATGTGGTTAGGGGAATCTGTGGGTCTCCTTGGTTTATGGGCCAGATGGAAGCCACAAGCTCAATACTGATGCCAGTGCTTATGGCCCCCCTAAGGCTCCTGTGCCACAGTGCATCTGCACCCCACAAGTTACGCCCCTGGTTCCACTGTACTTGCAATCAGAGGCATAACATGAAGCTCCCGTGCCCCAATGCAAAATTTGTAATGATGTCCCCACTTACCATGTGATGTCTATAACACTTGGGTCATATGTTGTAGAGGGCTCTATGGACCCCTTGAGGCTCTGCACTACCTATAGCTATGCCCTGCGGGCAGCTACACATCAGCAACCCTTCGCCCACCAATGATCGCAGGTTCATACAGGTATATGGGCAACTACTGATACATTGGAACAGAACCACCACCACAGTTTCACCTGCATACAGTGCTGCCATTATCACTGATTGGTAATGACTGTGTAGTGTTAAAGGTAAAACTGCAGTTTACTGGAAAAATTGGCCAATGAGGGTGGGTTCACACCTGCGCCCAGTCTCCACTTTCGGGTTTCCGTCTTCTTCACTGAGAAACTGGACAGGAGATGAAAACCCGGCAGTCAGTTTTCAAACCCATTCACTTGAATGGGTTTGCAAAGCGACCGCCTGTGTGCATCTTCTGCCTCTCATTGTTCCAAGCACAGCTCCCTACTAGTGTATTTTTGAAGTGTGGGAAGATATCAGGGTCACTATCAGGCAATATCTGACTAAGGGACGCTATCAGGTTATTAGGGGTCACTATTTGGCCAGGACCGCACCTGCCATGAGTTGACCTTATGATCTCCTGGCATATACTGAGGGGTGACATTTTTTTAATAGGTCGCTTCCAGTTGGATTATTCCAGCAGGCTGATATTTTACTCACCGCTCCCCACTTCTGTCCAGACTACCCTCCACTTCTTCCTCCAGGGGGCGCTGCAGTGTTCTTTAGTGTTTGCACCCTGGAGGCGGAGGCCACACGCAACAGGAGCGGGGTTCAGTGAGTAAAATATCAGCCACTACTTGTTGCAATAATCCAATAGGTAGCGGCTGAGCTTGTGCAGCACCAGGGGAGGTGAATAGAAATAAAAGTGCCTATACTCATCCAGGGCCGGTTTTAGACAAAGTGTGGCCCCCGTATCCTGACATACCAACACCATCATAGTCAGTCATTTCCTATGCCCAGATCCAGACAGGAAGACAGGTAGGTATGATGGGTTGGGGGGAGTAGGGGGGTTAGTATTGGTGTTGCTTCATTTCTAGAAATGGAAGGTCACCAGAAAATGTGCCTGGTGCGATCACATGTCCGCCCTAGGGATATAGGTAACATATACATTTATGGTAAAATGAGTAACATAGAAGTTAGGTGGGGGAAGGGTGTTTAGCTTAATTTCGAAAAATATGATTTTATCCCGGACAACCCCTTTAAGCATTAGTCTGTGTATGTGAAGTCATAAAAGCCTTGCAATCTCAGCAGTTACCTCTAGGTGGCAGTACAACACAGTTCATTTTACCTGCCAGGTTTTCCCATAGCTTGCTCTTTCATATCTGCTCTGTCATAGAACCAGGAGCGCAGATTAACAAAAAAGACTGCTCAGTCTAATGGCCGACAACTGATCCCAAGGTTGTTTTCCAAGTCACGCCATTGGAGAAGAAGATATGCAGATGTATGACTAGCTATAGCTTCTCTTATGTGTTAAGTAAACCCTGTCAGCTTTGCTACAATGTCTACATTAAATACATGTATTTCTCATGAAATAACAAAGCTGACACATCTTTGCCTTGTATTCTGAATTGACATTCCTCCGTTATTCCTCCTGGAAATGTATGGATAAATGGGCGGTGCTACTGTAGCATGGACCATGGATATTACGTGATCTAGAATAGCACCCTTGATCTTATGTTAAGCGAACATTGATATTCATTTACATATATGTGGCCTTAGATACTGGACCGGTTTATAATCTCGATAGGACAACCTCTGAACAGATCCCACCAATGACAGTGATGACTTTGCAGCCAAACATATTACGTCATAGGTTTTAATCATGCTGATTCTTTATTGACCCCATGATTAATTACATAGGAATATTAAACAGGTTGAGGATAACATACCGCGCTGGTTTCATGCTATAACACATACTACAGCGGCTGGAATGCTATCCTCCAGGTATTCACTGTACTCTCATGCCCCGTACTTTCTCAGTATCAGCAAAATTTTATGTACAGTATTGTGCAAAAGTTATGGGCAGGTGTATAAAAAAAAATGCTGTAAAGTAAGAATGCTGTCAATAATAGAAGTGTGATCTTAAATTTATCAATCAACAGAATGAAGAAAAGAGAAATCCAAATCACATCAATATGTGGTGTGTCCATCCTTTTTCTTTATCAATTCTTATAGATATACTTGCAGTTTGTGAAGGATCTCGACAGGGAGGTTGTTCTCGCCATCTTGGAGAACTAAGCCCAGATTTTCTGTGGATGTAGACTTGCTCCAATCCGTCTGTCTTCATGTCATCCCAGACAGACTGGATGACGTTGAGATCAGGGCTCTGTAGGGACCATATCATCACTTCCTTACTCTGAAGATAGTACTTCATGACATTGGATGTATGTTTGAGGTTGTTATCCTGCTGCTCAGTGGCGTAACTACCGGGGAAGCAGTGTAGGCAGCTGCCACAGGGCCCGGGACATTAGGGGGCTCGGCGACAGCCGCTACCGCTGCATTTTTTTTTAATAGGCCGATACCGGCTGGAGTTACTCCTGGCAGGGGCCAGGATCGGTAAGTGACACCACGGGCCCACAAACATCATTATTATACTCCGGGGTCTTTTCAGATCCCCGAGTATAATGATCGGAGGCCCAGGAGAGGTAAGCGAACATAAACAGTGTTACTTACCTCTCCACGCTCCGCAAAGCCTTAGGGGCCTACTTGTGTGACGTCTCAGATGTCACATGACCGGGGCCTACGTCCTTATGCGTCGCAACGCAGGCCCCCGATCACATGACATCCCTGACGTCATTGATCATAGCCGACAACGGGGAGTGCAGGGATAGGTAAGTAACAGTGTTTATGTTTGTATCCCCCTTTTGCTCTCCGATTATTATACTCTGTTAATTGTTAATGGGTGTCCACAATGGAGCATAATACTGGGTGATGGGGCCACTATGGGGCATAATACTGAGTGATGGGGCCACTATGGGGTAAATACTGGGTGAAGGGTCTACTATGGGGTATAATGCTGTGTGCAGGGGAAGCTATGGGGCATAATAGTGCGCGCAGGAATGCAGGGGGGGGGGGGCATGTCAAAGGTTCGCCACGGGGCCCCGCCATTCCTAGTTACGCCACTGCTGCTGCTAAATAAATTCAGAGCAAATTAGATATATCCAAGATGGCACAAGGTGCGTTCTGTTACTGCCAAGTTTGAAAAAGCACCAAGAAAATGGCATCATTGAGAACCATAGACACCAGCTTAGTGCAGAAGATAAGACACATCATGCTTACTTCCTTTCCAAATCTGAAGATACCCAGCAGTTCCAAACTGAGAGAAACCAGCTGGACCCAAGTCCATCCATCTACTGTTTGAAGAAGTCTGGCCAGAAGTGGCAGAATTGTGGTCACAAGGCCATATTGATGCAGTCACATGACTAAGGCTCCATTCCCACAGAGTAACGAGTAAAATTAAATCAATGGGAGTCTTTTTAACCCATTGATTTCAATGTGTAGCGCGGGTAAGACGGCACCCATTGAAGCCAATGGGATTCTGTTTTACAGCGCTCACTCTGACACGTGTTTACGTGTCAAAATGAGCGGCGCGTTACTCCGTGGGAACGGAGCCTAAGGCTACATTCACATCATTTATAGACAAGGGGGTCCCTTAGGCACTGGTGTCTATTGTTGTCGGGATCTGTTTTTGGTCCTTCTGGTCCTTTGACTGACCAGACAAATAGAATTGAAAGTGCAGATGTGAACGCTGCTCAACTAGGCATGGACAATTTACATTCTACAGTGCAGAAAAATAGCAGCAGGCAGTCTGGTGAATCAAAATGTGAAATATTAGGCTATAATTGATGGCAATTTGTTTCCTGAAGGGCTTGACAACAGTACAAATATACAGCAGGAAAAAGTGAAGCAAGGTTAAGGTTCCTTGCAAGCTTGGGGCTGCATTTCTGTAAATGGAGTTGGGGATTTGGTCTGGATTATTGGTGTTTAGGCAAATATTTATCCACCAGGGATTTGTCTTATTGGCTCAAAATTTATTCAACAACCCTAAACATACGGCCAATGGCATGAACTCTCTACAGCGTGGAAGAACAAGGATTCTTGGAAGTGATGATGTGGCCCTCACTAAGTCCTGATCTCAACATCATCCAGTCTATCTGGGATGACATGAAGAGACAGAAAGATTGGAGCAAGCCTACATCCACAGAAGATCTGTGCTTAGTTCTCTAAGATGGCGGGAACAACCTCCCTGCTGAGTCGCTTCAAAAACTGTCTGCAGGTACCAACCTTCTCGGCCACATTAGCGGAGGGGCATTACCATACCCAACCAGTGAAAAGGCGTGGTCCTATTTTTGTTAGAGGAGCCATATTTTTCTATCCCTGCACAACCTCCTTAAGTCCTTGAACTCATAGTATGGCTGCTTTGGATGTTTAGTTATAAGTCTTTACACCATCACATCTGTTTGTTTTTCATGTGAAAGTAATTCCTGAATTTTGAAAATGTTGTAGGATTTTCATGCAAAGTGAGTCCAGGCAATTTTGCAAACACAACATATCCGATGACAAATCTGGCCCCCGGGCTCGAGCTGTCTCTTGCTCTGCATCATCAGCAGTGGAGGATTATGAATGATATGCTTGCAGAGCATCTAAAGCTACAGAGATGGCTGATAGCGGGAAGGAGAATGCGGGAATGTCTGGAATGTTCATCTGCCTTTCATGAGATGAATAAAGTTATTTAAATACTTTTCCTAAACAAATGTTACCGGAATGTCCCCGGTTCTCATTCTGAGCGTTCAATGGCGTGTAGAGGCCGAACGCATCAATGATTTCTTACGTAAATTGGATCTATCTTCAGTTTACTGTAAATGGAATAGTATGTGATTTATTCTGAAGATGGAAGAACCAACAGTAAATGGATTTAATAAACTGTTCTTCTTCGCCGCCATAGGGCAAACTAAACACCAGGTCCTTCAGGGCTCTGCTCTGACTATCCTATAAAGGTGATGAAGATGAGATCCAGTCCTTTACCTTATAAAGCCCTACTAGGATACATGAAAACGGATTTTCGTAGGCCTTATACACACAGCCAAGTGTGCAACCTGGGGGGGGGGTGACGGCGCTCCGTTCCGAGGATTATGGAGTAGGACTATCCTTCTCCTAGAAAATGGAACTGAACTCCCCATTGAAGTCACTTGGATGTCATCTGAGTACCTTTCCTTAAAAAAAAAAAAATCAATCACCGTCAGCCTGCACACTTGGTCGTGTGCATGAGGCCTAAGGCTTTGACATCATTTTTTTGGAAATCGGGCAGGGAATCTGTTTTTGATAAAAATTAGAGAAATCTTAAAGGGAACTTGTCAGGCCAGTTTGGGGCACTAAACCACCCACTGGTCCTTATAGACTTATTTAGTCTTCCAAATCGCCCTGTTTTATATCCATCCATACCCACACTTGAAAACATAAACCTTTATACTCATTGGACTCATCTCTGGTGCTCCCGATGCCTGTGCAGAAGTTCAGTCAAGCCAAGAACGTACACCCCAGCTTCACTATGCAAGAGCCGGAGGTATGGGTCGTGCGCCGTACAATCTATTGCAATCTGCAGAAAGTGCCACGACACTCTATAACAAGGCTGTCTATGCAATACATTGACATGATCCTTCAGCCGAAATAGTCTTTCTTTGTGCAGATGGGTTCTACATCTTGACCCCTTCTAACTGAGAATTATCCATTACGGTATATGAGATTGTTTTTGTAAGCCAGGTACCCCTTAAATCCAGTGCGGGGCTGGAGGATAGCTTCACCCCATGACATTTAGCTAAGTACTGTCTGTCCACAAATAATATCCTAAGTGTGCAAACTGTAAATTGGTGTTTGTGTCTGCAGAGACTCTGTAATATCAGCCAATATGTAATCCACAATAAGGAATGTCTGAGGCGCGAGGCTGGTATGCGTTGGAGGCGCTTGGATGGCCTCTTATCATTCTTTTGTGTATACACAGAAATGAATGTTCAGCAGAGGAGAAACACCTGATTCACCACATCTGACTTCTTCGCATGCACTGACAAGTTCATTTTTCAAAGCTAAAGCAGACACCTACAGCTATTTGGAGTGGTTACAGCAGATCCTTCTTCTCCGCCACATTTCTAGGGACGCCACGAGATTTGCTAATATCTTTGAAGCACCTGCTAACCTAATATGTACGGGGTCCTCCTGGCTGTCCCCAATGGCAAGGGTGGGGGAGAGAAGAATCAGGCTGTTGGTTGTCAATGTCCGGCAGATAAATGGTCCATGGTATCTGTCAGCAGCTTATACCTCTCGCCCTATTGACTACACATGCATGCTTGGTTTATTGAAGTATACGTGGTTGTGAGGACAGCTGTCAGTGAATGAACAGCTATCTCGTGTATGGCCACCCAAAGTCAATAAACTTTTTGAAACGGCCACCTAAAATTGAATTGCAAAGTGGTCTTCTAGGGGGTGGCCTTGTCTAAAAAGATGATCAGTTTGTATAATATAGGGAAATCGAAAATCTGTGGTCTGAATAAGGGGATAGACTTTACAAAGAGGGTTCATGCTAGCACGGGTGAACCTACCTTTTTTGCCGTCCCCCCCCCCCCCCCGGAGGAGGGGGCGGGGTGAAGCGGAGGGGGCGGAGCAAAGGGGGCATGGCGGAGCGGCGTTAGCAGGCAGAGAGCAGGCAGGGAGAGGACCTGCTCTCTGCCTGAGCGTGAGGGGAGACCGCTGGAGCAGCGCTGCGTCCACAGGGCCACCCCAATCCACCGCTCGCTTCCCATGCCGGGCTGCCAAGACGGTGACGCTAAGCCAGTCCAGGACAGCTTGTCCTGGACTGGCTTAGGTAAGCAAAAATGCCGCCCCTCCTGGGGCCCTGGCATAGCGCCGCCTGAAGCGGTCGCTTCAGGTCGCCTCATGGGAGGTGTGGCGCTGCATGCTAGTACTGCGCGTCTATACTTCTGGTACTTCAGAGGATCAAAACAACAGAAAAGTGGACCATCCATGGAGCTTGAGGCACCCCATTGACTGTAATGGTGTCTGTTGCCTGCATGGTCTATGCTGATGGCACAGAGTGGTGGTGTAGATATAAGTATAGAGAAAGCGGTCAAGATGTAATGTCATAATAATACATGCAAGGATGGCCACCTGTGTATGAAATCTATATTACATAAGTTGTTGTAATACAATTGGATCTTAGTGTTGTGTTAGCCACATGCTCCCATTAGTAGGGGTGTAGCTATAGGGGAACCAAGGATAGAAGTCGCAACTGGGCCCTAAAGGTCTCTGCCACATAAAATATACCACTATTCTAATGACATATGATAGGTAGGAGCCCCCTAACAGATTTTCCCTTAGGGCCCAACACCTTTAAGGTACACCTCTGTCTCTTAGGCCCGGTTCACATCTGTGTTCAGGTTTCCGTTCGGGGAGTCTGCTTGGGGACCCCCTGAATAAAACCCTATACACATTAAAAAGCGTGAGATGAACCAGCTGAAGACCCTCCCTGGTACATGCTATCAGATGAATGGAACGGTATCTGTGACATAATAGTCAATAATGGATTTTATTCAGCCGTGTTGAATTTTCAGCATTCAGGTTTCTTTCCTAGGCCCATGAACATGCTGACGCTGCTTGGCAACTCCACACGGTGACTAATGGGAGGGTTTAATTAAACATGTAAATCACGTTCATGACAGACTGTTCTGTGCTGGTAATCTAATATTCAGCTTTGTATTCGCAGACCTTTGAAATATCGCAACTGTCAGACAAATGTGATTCATCTTCCAGAAGTGTTCCAAAACCACCTGCATGGAAAAACAAGCAATTTGTTATACAGCAGACGCGGTGCATCTCCTCTGCCGTCCTCAAGACTCCTGGAGGCAGCTCAGGCAACGCTTGCACAGGTTTTTATTTTAGAAACGTGAAGCCTTTGACACTTAAAGGGATATTGCAGATTCAACAGATAGAGAATTACACTGAAAAGATACAACTTTCTAGTGTACATTCTAGATCAGCTCTTTACGGCTTACTGTCCATGTCACGTGGATAAAACCTGTCCTGAACATGTGATAATCACGAGATACAGCCCTGATCCCTGCACTGATCCCTGCGCCTGATCTGGACAGATTGGTCAAATGATGTGCAACACTTTTCTATTGTTTTTTGCAACCAAATTTCTGGTGCATGTCAAATATGACATCTTTATTAATATAGTATACACATCTCACACATACCTATGTACACACACAAAGAGTCACAAGACACAAGACTTATTGACCCTTACAGGGGTCTTTATCAATTGCAAGTACAAGTACTTGTCACCTAAGGTCAGATTGGAATCAAAGACCCCAGTTCTGCAAAGCAACGAGCCACTCGGCCATTGTGGCATGTATTTTGTATTATTTTCAAGACTATGATTTTTTACTTTTAAGCATGATTCGTAGGGTCAAGTATTTCATTTAAGTCTGTCCCATCATTGTGTAGCCCCTGGGTACATTACTGTTAACAGTGAAACCTTGAAAGAAAGGTTTAGATATTAATGTGCATCAACTTACTGTCACGTGTAGTTGTAGGTCAAAATACAAAATCTGTATGAATGTTACAGTACAAACAGGTGTAACATAGTAACTATACTTTTAAACGGGTGGTCAGATTTAGACAAAATCCCTTTTTGAGGTTTCCCTTATCAGAAGTTAATAAAATGTGGACTTGGGGCAACACGGTGGCCCAGTGGTTAGCACTGCAGCGCTGGAGTCCTGGGTTTGAATCCTGCCAGGAACAACATCTGTAGGGAGTTTGTATGTTCTCCTCGTGTTTCAGTGGATTTCCTCCCATTCTACAAAGATACTGACAGGGGGAAAAAAATGTACATTGTGATCCCTATATGGGGCTCACAATCTACATTTAAAGAAAAAAAGTGGACTTTGGTCCTCGGTCACCCTTTACCAAATTAATTGTTTGCAGCACCTTTTCATTGCACTGTTGCTCCAAAAAGGTGACATAAGCCTCCCACCACTCTGTGGCGCCCTCCACCCTCTTACCTAATCTCACCTGACCCTGGGTAGATGGCAAACCAACTCAAACCGAGCCTGGTTCAATCCAAATATTCCAAATTGTTGGAGTTTTTTTGCAAAACCAAACAAATGGAGATTTGTCTCGGGTAGACTAAAATGGCTACCGCGTTATATACTGGGGTCTCTTCAGGTAGATATAGGCCCAGAGGAAATCTTTCAAACTCACCTTCACATTCACTCACCCTGCACTTTCTAGAGAGCGGGGGATGAGTTTAGTTATAAATAGTCAGCTGGATCTTTAGAGACAGAAAAGTGGAAGTTGTAGCATCTGCTGTAGTGGTAGAAACTTGAAACATGTTGCCCCTGACCATTGGCCCTGACGACAACATGACTGGCTGCCAGTGACTGCTTTCAAGTCCCATTCCTCCACTGTCCCACCAGTCTTGGGGCGCCTTACTTCTATCCCACCTGTGGTTTCCTCCCATACCCCAAAGACATACTGATAGGGAATTTAGATGGAAAGCGGAATATGATAGCGGAATATATGAACTGCGGAAAATGATGGCGCTATATATAAGTCAAATAAATAAACATATACACATATATATATACTGTTATATACAATTCCTTTATGAAATGCTCCAGTTCCCCGTAAATATTTTCATTGCATCACAGGAATGCACTAAATCTTGGCTTGTAAGATTGATTCATTTTCTTCTGACCTTTGGCTCACAATCATTTTTCTGTTTCTAAGAATTTTAATCCTTCCAGCAGTAGGAGGATAATTTGATGAAGACATTCATGAGTTTCTTAAGTTGCTAAAAACTAACAACTTACTTCTGTTGACATGGGCCTGTACCTTTTTGTGCGCCCTTCAGAGGTTTGGGGCATTTTGTAGAAAATAAAAAGCAGTGACAGCCGTATGGACGGGATGATGACAAGCGGGGAAAAAGACGTAGGACACACACTATAGAACTGTAAGACGGTGTTTAATTTTACTGACACACTATTTACCTCCTGACAAGACTATTCTATACTATACTATATTGGCGAAAATAATTTTTGACAAGTATGTGGGCTCTACAATAGTATACTAATACAACTCCAAGTGGCACGCCATGATTTGTATTGCAATAGAAAACGCATGTTGAGTGATATTTTTGGGAAGAATCATGCATGATGATACATGATATTACTTTTTTACATTTTCTATTAAGTATTGCTAAAAATTGCTACTTTATGTGATTGATCCCTTTCTTTGTTCCAAGCAATCCTCAGGATAGGTCATGACTTAAAGATACTTGGGGGTTCTGTAGATCCAAGCCATCACAGGCCGTGTGACTATTACCTCCTACAAAAGTATTCAACAGTCTCCATCACATTACAGTGATTTGACAACATACACTTTAGATGAATGATGATTGAACCCGATGATTTTGATCTTATATGTGTGATGGTAGCCAATGTTTTACTGACAACACATGTCGGGGATGAGGGGGGAGGTCCAGCTGGTTGGAGATAAGTTGCTGCCAGACTCCTCTGCAGACTATTCCACTCTCCCCATTTATCTCACATTGAACCTCTACATTGGCTAAACCACCATGTGCAGAATCTGATAAGACTCATCTTTCAGCCAGTGGATTTTCCAGAATGATACAAAGTTTACATCACCGTGTGCGTCCTGTCAGAGCCTGGTCATATGGTCATCTTCTGGCCATGCTTATCATGTTGCTTTATAATAATGACGGAGCAATTGTCTTATGACAATATTACATTTACACACAATATCATCCCCTTCAATGATACAAGTTTTCCAAGGCAGTTTAACATCCAGACTAGATCACAAACTCCTTTCCCATACTACCCAGTTGGAAATTATTGAGTGGATAGTAATAAATAGGACACAGCAGGAGGCGATGTGGGCTAAATTGATCTATTGAAGTGCACACATCCCGGCTAGTAGCCTATTGTGCCTCGCTGCCCATTGCCGGCTGCTTGAATCCCTCTCATTTCCTTCTCTTGTGTGGAAATGTAAACCGATGAGCGAGTAGAGCAAATGCAGCTGGCTGAGATTATATTCATGTTGTATTGACATTAATACTGTCAGTCCTGATCTCTTGCCCTCGTTCAATGGGTATATTTACCCATAAACATTCACAATCCACACTGCAAACCCTTCAACTTAGAATATCTGTTCTGACTACATTGTAGCATCTGGATTAATGGCTCTGAAATGTGCGACTAACAGGCTTACTTAGTAGACGAGATAGTTCAGTGTACTGGTATCAAAGAAAAAATGGAGCAAAATGACTGCCATTGGACCCAAAGATGTATAAACCAACTTCTTAGGGTAAACTTTAGGCAGTTGTTGTTAAAGGTTATGGATGTCTTATGAAATGTGTGTGGTTTGGGGCAAAAATTGATTTTTTAAATGAAAATGTCGAACATTTTGGCTTCTACAGTTTGGATGTATTACAATCCATTGCAATCTGCAGAGTGGTGTTCTGAGCAAATGCCATTAAAAGTCTATGTGAACCTCCCTCCCCTCCTGAGTTCTCATTATTGATCACTAGCTGGTACCCGTGACTTCGTCTGCGGTGATTGTAGAAGTGGGTATATACAGGCGCGGGTAAGGTTTTCGTACTGTGTATAAGGTATGGGATATGAAATGTAACTTTGTATCTTGTTTTTGCTGTAATTCAGAGAATACGTGAGACTTTTGTGTTGAAGTTAATTTGTATTTGAGCTGCTATATATATACGGTGTTGTGAGAAACTGTACATAATGACTTTGGGACGGAAGTATTTGAAGTTAACCCTTTCCTGCCGATGGCATTTTTTGATTTTGGTTTTTCGTTTTTGACTCCCCTCCTTCTAAACCCCATAACTTTTTTATTTCTCCGCTCCCAGAGTCATATGAGGTCTTAATTTTTCTGGGACAAATTGTTCTTCATGATGCCACCATTATTTATTCTATATAATGTACTGGGAAGCAGGGGGAAAATTCAGAATGGGGTGGATTTGAAGAAAAAATGCATTTCTGTGACATTCTTACGGGCTTTGGTGTTACGGCGTTCACTGTGCAACCAAAATGACATGTCCCCTGTATTCTGTGTTTCGTTACGATTCCGGGGATACCAAATTTATATGGTTTTATTTACATTTTGACCCCTTAAAAAAATCCAAAACTGTTAAAAAATTTTTTTTTGAAAAGTCGTCATATTCCGACAGCCGTAACTTTTTTATACGTGCGTGTACGGGGATGTATAGGGCGTCTTTTTTTGCGGGACTGGGTGTACTTTTTAGTTCTACCATTTTCGGGAAATGTTATTGCTTTGATCACTTTGTATTCAAATTTGTATCAGAATCAAAACAGGGAAAAAAATGGCGGTTTGGCACTTTTGACCATTTTTCCCGCTACGGCGTTTGCCGAACAGGAAAAATATTTGTATATCTTTGTAGAGCGTGCGATTTCGGACGCGGGGATACCTAACATGTATGTGTTTCACAGTTTTTAACTACTTTTATACGTGTTCTAGGGAAAGGGGGGTGATTTGAATTTTTAATCCTTTTTATTTGTTTTTATTTTTTTTTCACTTTTTTTGAAACTTTTTTTTTTGCATTTATTAGACCGCCTAGGGGTATTGACATGGGTGGGCGGTGTCGCGGATTGTCAGAGCGGTGGGGGTCGGCAAACATGGCTGCTCCGGAGCGTTATAGAGCGCCTCCTGGAGTATCGTTAAGGTGAGGGGCAAAGTGGTAAAGTATATGTATATGTGATTGTGTGGGGTTAGGGGCGAGGCTGTAGAGGGCAATATGAATTTTGTGGCTTGCTATGGTCCAAAGTGTGTGAGATTGCAGAGATGGTGGTGTGAGTTTGGGTTTTGTGGGGGTCCTGGCACAAACGTATGTGCGCTATCGTGACGAAAAGTAGCCTATTGCGCAATTGGGTGTATTAACTATGTTTGTGGAAAATTTCAGCCAAATCGGTGGAGCGGGTTTTGCGTGATTGAGGAACAAACATCCGAACATCCAAACTCACAAACCCACAAACTTTCACATTTATAATATTAATAGGATATAAACTGAATTATGATTAAATCAAAACTGATCAACATTGATTTGATCCTAATGAGGCTGAGATGATCCCTGTGTTGAACATGGAAGCGGACGGAGATTAAACTTCGACGGAATTTAGTCTGAGCACCATTCGGCAGCTTGCTATGTATTGTGATACATGTCAGCTGCAGAAGCCAAATGGTGGTAAGTTGATTACATTGATATAGGTGATGTAGTGGAGGAGAAAATGTAATTCTCGTCCATAATTCTTCGATTTCTCAGTACCTAAACCTAACAGAAGACTAGTAAGAGCTCCCAGGGTGTAAACTAAGCATACTAGACCTAATATGATATCAACATGACTTATCTGTCGTTGTTGAAGTCACGACCTTTGAGATGATTGATGTTGTCGTGGCTTGATGAAAACTTGTCAGAAATGGACGGTTAGGTCAAACATTATCCATAAAAATAGTCTGCCCAGCATTTGTATTCTGTAAACCAAATGGAAGATTCCGGGTGAGCTGGCATATAATAATAGAACAGCTATTAGGCACATTTCCTGTGGAAATCTGGGTGGTACTGAACATTTCTATTAAGCATGGTACATTTCCTCTCGCAGAACAATACCTCGAGATGAAGAGATGTCATCTATTTACAGATTTTGATTGCTAGATTTTATAATGGAGACTAACAGGTTCACAAGTCCATTTCTGAAGGTCAGACACGGAGTAGCCCAGTTGGTTGCCCACTACTGTTAGCATGTAGGGACAGATTTGGCCTTGCCTGGGTTCCCAGAAATCAGGGGGCCCTGCAGTGATGAGATGCATTATGGGATTATTATTATTTTTTTTTAATAGGCTGGTACCTATTGGATTATTCCAACTGCTAGGAAACACTATTGTACTTGCCCGTCCACATCCAGTGGGCACTGCACAGTACACCCCCCACGCTGATGTAGGTCAGGACATGATGTCTAAGACATTCTGGCATGTCCTTCATTACTCTGAAAACCCATTGCTTTGAATAGCTATTTTGTAACACCTTAAAGGGGTTGTCCCATGAAAAGCATGCTAGTTTATGTGGATTTAAGACTTTTCCTCAATACATTGCTTTATCAAAACTGCTTTGTTTGGCCGCTATCTTAATTTATTCACTTCATTGTTGACACTGCGTTTCTATGGCCACTGGGCTTATCTGCTCATTTCCCAAGTGACATAGCTGCCTGCTCTCAGGGGGGGAGGGAGGGGCTGACAAGCAACGGAGCTCCTCAGATAGGGGAGGGGGGAGGTGAGAGCTCCCAGATTACTGTGCTGTCTACCTTCAGTTTTTCCACTTATCAGCCGGTTTAATTGAATTTAGCTGATAAGGGCTGAGATAAGGAGTCCGTTACCTCTCTATGTAATGTAAACTGACTCAAATCCATCTCTGCTACATCAGTTTCCACATCAGCTTTATACTGTGGTAATTCATTTACAATCAATCCCTGCAAACATATCAGATAGCAGAGCAAGTGAAACCCCGCCCACCAATGTGCCGAGAAATCCAGGAAGTGAAGAGAGCACAGAGCCCTGCAGGCTGCAGAACAAGAGTTATGGGAATACTCCTTTAATGTAATGGTGCTGTTGGGAACTGAACACTTATAGGATTCTCCATAGATCATAGACGCTCAACAGGAGTCCCAGCAGAGAGACACTTGGTGATTAAAAGCCATTTAGTTACGGATTTTCCAAAGTGAAACACCCCTTTAATATCTATTTTTATTTATATTGCTTACCTATATAGCGTCATCATATCCTGCAGTACTTTATATAAATATTGTCCACATTGTCCCATATAGAACTCACAATCTAAATTTCCTATCATTATGTTTTGGAGTGTGGGAGAAAATCGGAGCACCTGGAGGAAACCCACACAAACATGAAGAACATACAAACGCGTTGCAGATGTTGTCCTTGGCTGGATTCGAGCCCAGGGCTCCAGCGCTAACCACTCATCTGTTCCCTAGTTCACGACTCTCAAACGAAAAATGCAAAATAAAAAAACACCTTGTTTGTGTAGAAAGGAACGTCCATATTGTGCCACTGTTTTGGGATGGGCCCTCTTGTTAGAGGGGGCACTCCATCTGACGTTGGGTAACCTGATTTACCTAACGCACATGCATGGGTCTGCAAACATTTTCCATGGAGATATCCCACTTCATTGCGGTTGCTCAGTTGTTTCATCCATAATAGAGTAAACACGAAAATGACATTTACCAGAGCGTTCTGCATCTTGTTCTGTAGCGTAATTAAAACAAAAGCACATTATGAGGCCTGGAACAGCCTGGCAGGTCCTAACATGAGCACAAGGGTAATTAAATTGTCTTTTTGGCGTAAACTGCTGGCGGCGCTGATCGTAAAGCCAGTTACACTTTGCATGCTATAATGTGCCTGAATGGAATTGTCCTTAAAATTAAACCTTTATAATGACTTATCGAGATCTGCCCTACAGTTCTAGCAGATAAAATCTATATTGTTATACCAAATGTCCTACTGGTCTAAAGATGGGCGCATGCTGTAGATAAAGGAGGACTCCATCCGTACACGCCTTGTGTGTTTGCTCCAAGGCTTTGCTAAATTATTTGTAGATAAAATGCAAAATATTTCTCATTGCTGAAAATACAGACAAGCCTAGATAAAAGGCATGGTCTTCTTAAAGGGGTGCTCTTTTGGATAGGCTTCATTGGATATCCGTTTGAAAGATTCCTTGTTGTATGACCGTCTCATGTAACTGATAAATTGTGCGTCATTTGACGCGTTTCCAGTCCAAATTGGGCTCTTCTTCGGTTAAAATAGACAGCTAAGAGATAGAATACCACTTCATTTAATACCATTAAGTCAGTGTAAGAATTTTTATGACACAAACCTGCAGTAGATAGGACAAGGTATTTGACTACAAATCACTCAGGCAGTGTTTATTACTGCGCTGACACCTATCACCCCTGGGCACAGACCTCTTTATGACTACTTCTACCTGCCCAGGTGTAACCTCCATTGTGGGAAATCCTCTGATTGCACAATAGAGCGGTAATCCCATATACAGCCATGGCAATTTTATATCTTAATGTAGCAATAAGTCCCACAAATAGCTTCATATCTTGTAGGAGAAAGACATTCGTGGCATTTGGAAAGTCAAAACAGCTCCGATATCCAGTCAACCATTCCTAAGCTGCTCACCGCATGCCAGCAAAACAAGCGATCGTGCAAGTAACAACTTCAGGGACTGGTTGACTTAAATCTGACTCGGAAACTTTTAAGACCATTCCAGGATAAATTGTTGCGTTTCCGTCCTGTGGGGCCTTAGCCTAAAGGGGTTTTCTGGACCTAAAATAAATTTAATATACTGATGATCTATCCAATCACTATGTGATCTGTCAGGGTCCCCACAAATATCATCTGTTCTAACAGTCTTCGGGAGCTGGGAGGTGCTACTGGATGGGCGACACCTACAGCGCCGCTTCTATACAAGTCAGGGCGGGTTCACACCTGCGCCCCGGTCTCCGCTTTCAGTTTCTTCTGCCCAAGAAACTGGACAGGAGACGGAAATCGGCAGTCATTCTTCCACCCCATTCATTTGAATGGGTTTGCAAAGTGTCCGCCCCTGAGCGTTTTATGGTCTCCGCGGCGAAACCGTTTTTTTTTTATACCAGACACAAAGTTGGACATGCAGGACTTTGTGTCCGGTTAAAAAAAAAAACGGTTTCGATGTGGAGACCACAAAACGCTCGCGGGCGGACACAGTCTGCTGGGTTTCCATCTCTTGCTGGCAGAAGACGGAAACTGAAAGCAGAGACCGGGGCGCCGGT
The DNA here is from genome assembly GCF_031893055.1 of Leptodactylus fuscus. NCBI lineage: Eukaryota > Metazoa > Chordata > Amphibia > Anura > Leptodactylidae > Leptodactylus > Leptodactylus fuscus. The sequence goes on along the minus strand of NC_134273.1, from coordinate 71,050,057 downwards.
GTGAAACCGCCCTCGTAGGATTGGCTGCTCTTATAACTAGCAGCTTCCAACACCCAGAGGTCTAACCGGCCAGTTGTCAAACCTTGACAGATCCCATACTGATGACCTATCCCGTGGATAGTTACTGCTGTCCTATGTGCTCGTGGCACTTCTGTGCACCCGGCTGATTCTGCTCGGTCATTACAGCTTGTACATGCGCTGAGCTGGGTAAGGCTATATTCACACCAAAGCGGTAATCAGCCATGGGACAGATATTTTTGTGATGTCCTCTTTTCCCTTGTCAATACAGTGTTCCCTTGACTTTCGGGGGATACGTTCCAAGGCCGCCCGTGAAAGTCACATTTCCGCGAAGTGGAGACGCGGTGTTTAATCTCACGTTAGGGGATGTCCTGCAATACTGTTCATATCCAAAATAGTCTACGGAACAGTACAATACAGTATATGAAATGATATGGGTACTCACCATTGAAGAAGATACACAAAACTTTTCTGATGATATTGATGAGCAGCCGCGGGAAAACCCGTGTTGTTCAGAGTATCCTTCCATTAATATTAAAACCCGTGGTATAGCCCTTCCGCGAAGGTCGGACTCGTGAAAGTCAAGGGACCACTGTAAACTCCAATGTATGAGGGACTCACGAAAATGGGGACCAGGACCCATTGTATGAAAAACTGCTGTGAAAAAACTATGGTTATGTGAATTTAGGATAAGAATGGAGATGCTCCATGTACCATTGTTATCAAATAGATACTATGATAACCTATGTGTGCAGGTGAATGTCGTCCAATGATATGAATAGAGAGGTGTAGAAAGCCAAAGGTCCTTATGAGTCACTGCAGAGACCGGAGCTCACCTGGTTTAGTAATGACTGTCGCCAAACATTACTCTAAAGTGGTGCCGAAACGCATGAAAAAATCTCAAGAATGCTTAGGTGTACATAAAAACATGTACGATTATGAGTCTGGTGTCTATAAGACATTGGTAGATTATTGCATATGCAAATATCTCATAGTAAACCTGCATTAAGTGCAGTCATTGCCCATTAGCAAATAGTTGGCTGCAGATGGTTATTGCAATGGGTTCCTTTATCTTTTCTTTAACGCTAAATCAAATCTTCCCGATATTACAGCTCCATAGACGTTTGTATACAGTGCAGGAACCTATATCTGGTCATCTTGGATTGTGCGAGTACATTCTTTGTCTATAGTCATCCCTAGGATTGGTGATGTCATGGAGAAGAAATGAATAATAATGTGTGCATTGTGAGATAACCGGCTTTATCTATGAGCCTGGCAGCAATATCTCCCAAGGCCTCCGACATGTCAAAGTGTTCCGTTCTCCATTTATCTCATTTATGGATATTTGGGTGTAATTGCTCCTTCAGTCTTGTAGGATTTCTGTTTTTAAAGTGGAGCCACTTAAGATGTCACTTTGTAAAAGGCGAAATCTGGCAGCTTTGTTTGTCTTTCAGATACATAAGATGGATTACTCTACAGAGTCTGTATACATAGTATATATATATATATTCACTTATGGTTAGTCTGAAACTCTGTCATGAATAGTAATTGCCGAAAAAATACAAAAACAAATTTTTCCTGTTTCGTTGAACATTGAAACGTTCTGTCGAGCAACATCAAGTACTTGAATCTGCCAACACATTGATACTAAGTCATCTGAGATGTATCATAGGCAAAAGAAGGATGGTTGTGTTACTAGAGGTCGCCGATACACCTCAGAGGTGTCCTCCATTCCTTTGTTTTTAAGAGACAATAGCCATTTCCTAAACTTTAGGAGGATTTCATCTTCAGTCGGCCATAAAGTGTCATCCTCTGGATTCTGATCTTCTCAGCATCCAGACACTATTACTCAAGAAGGAAGCCAAGATGGGAGAGACAGAGAAAAACACTGCTGGATAGAATCCTTATTAACATAATATATGCCACTTTATAACATAAAACTTACAAGATGTTGGCTTGTTCCATTGCACATCAGTAGAACAACCCTGAAGCTCACATCATAGCCACAATGTCAGTCACAGTATGGCCTCCAATGCCAACTACAATGTCTGAAGTCCCCTCACTATGAATCACTTTATTGTCTTCGGAGAAACTGTGCTCAAGAAACCCAGAATAGAAACAAAATGAGATAAAATCGATTGCGTGTTTGCCAAGAGAATTCGAAGTTCATGATGGAGCAGATTGAGGAGCTTGGTCTATCCTCCAGAAATCTATTGTTCCGCTTTCTATTCTGGAATTTGACCTAATATAGGAGGTGGGAATGAATTATGTAAGGCCACATGTTGCTCAAAAGCTGTTTTTTTGCTGCAGATTTTGTGTTTTTTTGAGCCAAGCCCAGATTGGAGTGAAGGAAAGACAAATATAAAGGAATCACAGCTATGGCTAGATCATATCTGCACAGATTCTGTCTGAAATCGGTGGAAGGAGGACTTTTTGCTCCGCTGGTTTCAACACAAAATTAGTGGAAATCTGACGGACCCAATCATAGTCTATGGGGTCTGTAGGTGTCCTTGGGTAACCATTTATTAAGCAGACAGGGTCACTGACCACACACAGGGTCACACTACAAATGGCAGACACCCGGTGGAGCCCATGGACTACAATAGGGTCTTCAGGTAACTGATGTTTTAGTTCCTCGGCTCTCTATTGTTGGGGTACCTTGGCGGACCTGAATAACGGAGAGTCCCGTGCAGATGTGAACCTAGTCGTAACCCCCCTTGACTAAGCACGTCCACTTTTCTGACCACTTTTGAAAAGGAGTGGAAAAGGCGCAAGCGTTTTTGTTTCTCTGTTTTACTTCTGGTTATAAATTTCCTGCAGTTTTTTAGGCCATTTCAGGAATATAAATTTAGTGGGTGAGAAACCATTGGTGCGTCATTGACATCTTATACACATTTATGCAACTAATTCCTGTAATTAAATATAATACAAAAGCCTATCTCTAAAATAGGGATATTACCGTGGAAAGAAGAACACTGGGGACATATTATCTAATATTAGGAGAGGTCTATTCATTTCATATACTTATGCCATGAATTTAGGTCAGATCCTGTGAAATTAATAGGACGCATAAAAAGACGAAAATAATGATAGAATCAGAAACCTTCTATTGTGTCTGATACTGAAATGGGAAACAGAGCCGAGGCGGACTCCTAGTACCATTACTCTGAATGTACAGGCGGACAACATTGTATTGTCATATTAGAGAAGTAGCAAGTTGTGAAGGATTCTGACAAGGAGGAGAACATTGCCTCAAGCAATATAGGTTACACTTTTGTAAGCACCAGCACAGAGAAACACATCAATAATATTAAGGAATGACGTTGCCGAATGCAACCTGAGCTCAGATGTGTTCCCAAACATTACTGGGCGAGGATCGTACTGTTATATGCGGCATAGTTTGGGTTACACATTGTTGCAGAATTTCATCTACAACACAAGCAATGGATATTGTGTTTCAAGCAGCAGATCCAGAAGTGTATTCTCTTTTTGTTATGTGACTTTATCTAATTTGTATATCATACTTGATGGTGAGCTCTGTTGCATTTGTCATGGTCCTGAAAATCTGCATCAATCTGGGCTGGAGCAAAATACAGTAGATTCACACTAACGCAGTGGCGTAACTAGGAAAGGTGGGGCCCCGAGGCGAACTTTTGACATGGGCCCCCACCCCGACCGACACCGACGCTCTATTATGCCCCATAATGGCCCCTTCACACAGTATTATCCCCCATAGTGGCCCCTGCACACAGTATTATGTCCCTTAGTGACCCTGCACACAGTATTATGTTCCTTAGTGGACTCTGCACACAATATTGTGACCCCTGCACACAGCATTATGTCCCATAGTGGCCCCCTGCACACAGTATTAACCCCCATAGTGGCCCCTGCACACAGTATTATCCCCCATAGTGGCCCCTGCACACAGTATTATCCCCCATAGTGGCCCCTGCACACAGTATTGTACCCCATAGTGGCCCCTGCACACAGTATTGTACCGTACCCCATAGTGGCTCCTCCACACAGTATTATGCCCCATAGTGGCCCCTGCACACAGTATTATCCCCCATAGTGGCCCCCTGCACACAGTATTATCCCCCATAGTGGCCCCTGCACACAGTATTATCCCCCATAGTGGCCCCTGCACACAGTATTATCCCCCATAGTGGCCCCTGCACACAGTATTATCCCCCATAGTGGCCCCTGCACACAGTATTGTACCCCATAGTGGCCCCTGCACACAGTATTGTACCCCATAGTGGCCTCTGCACACAGTATTATGCCCCATAGTGGCTCCTCCACACAGTATTATGCCCCATAGTGGCCCCTGCACACAGTATTATCCCCCATAGTGGCCCCCTGCACACAGTATTATCCCCCATAGTGGCCCCTGCACACAGTATTATCCCCCATAGTGGCCCCTGCACACAGTATTTTGTCCCTCAGTGGCCCCTGCACACAGTATTATACCCCATAGTGGCCCCTGCACACAGTATTATCCCCAATAGTGGCCCCTGTACACAGTATTATCCCCCATAGTGGCCCCTGCACACAGTATTATCCCCAATAGTGGCCCCTGTACACAGTATTATACCCCATAGTGGCCCCTGCACACAGTATTATCCCCCATAGTGGCCCCTGCACACAGTATTATGCCCCATAGTGGCCCCTGCACACAGTATTATCCCCAATAGTGGCCCCTGTACACAGTATTATACCCCATAGTGGCCCCTGCACACAGTATTATGTCCCACTGTGGACGCCCATAAACAATTATTATACTCTGGGGTCTTTTCAGAGTCCAGAGTATAATAATCAGAGACCCAGGGGGAGAAAAACATTAAAAAAAACCTCTGTTACTCACCTATCTCCCGTCTCCTACGCTGTCGGCCTCTGAAGTAGTCCATCTTCAATGATGTCAGACGTCACATGACCCGGGACGCAGGTCGGGGTCATGAGACGTCAGACGACTAGGCCGAAGTCTGCACGGACTGTGGAGATGTAAGTAACAGTGTTTTTTATGTTTCTTACCTCTCCTGGTCCGCCAATCAATATACTCGGGGATGAAATCCTCCTAAAGACCCCCAAGTATAATGATAGCAGCGGTAGCAGCTGTCGCCGGGCCCCTAATGTCCCGGGCCCCGTGGCAGCTGCCTCTGCTGCTATGGCGGTAGTTACGCCACTGTACTAACGTTTGGAATTCCATCCTTGTGGGCCCGAAAGACGAAAAGCCTGTCCACTTAAAAACCAGTTGCACCTAGAAATCCATGGATCTCATAGAATATAATAGGTCTGACTGGTTTCCGCCAAGTTTACTGAAACCAGCAGAGAGAATATTCCTCCTTGCAGGACTTTTTTCTCCACCGATTTTAAGCGGAACCTGGGACAGAGTCTCATACGGAGACTCGAGCGTTAGTAGTAGGCTCATTATTGATGAAAGGCTATGGAAGAGGGGTATAGAAAAAAAATGAGGCTATGTTCACACCTACATTGTTAAATCATTTTTTTTCCTGTTCCTTTGAAAGAGCAGAAAAAATGTTATAGGCTAAGATGTAAATGAGGTGACTGCTGCAAACCCCCCCCCCCCAAAAAAAAAAAAAAAACCTACAGAATTGACAAGTATCAGTCTACTATTAGGCTTAGTGGCCAGAGTGAAAATTGAAGGATATTGCACTTTTATAAACTTTGTTTAGTGACTTGGAAAATTATTTTCTATTCACGTGACTGTTTTTAATGGTCCATGTGACCAATCCATTAAATAATAGCAGAACCATTAACCAGGCTGTTTTCTCTAATCCTTCAATAGACTATGAGGGATTTGTGAAAATTGGTTTCCCTCAAGTGAAAAAAGTATTTGTGCATGGCTCACTTATGGCGAGAGGACAGAGCAGAGTGATGCCCCATCTAAGTCAGAAGAAGCAGCATAGCCCGCTAGGTTCAGTACTTGCACAGACTCTACAACAACCAAATGGCAACATATATTTAATATGAAAACTACTTACAAAGATGCTTCCATTTGCATTTAGGGAGCAAAATAACAATATAACATTCAGTACAAAAGTGTCCATCACCTTAAGGCTAAGGCCCCACGTTGCGGAAACGCAACTTCTTTTGTTGCAGATTTTGTTGCGGTTTTATGAGACATACCCAGAAGTGACCACAAAGGGATTGGGAAAAATATAGGAATCCAATCCTTTATCCAATATGGCTTTGGCTCAAAAAAACGCAACAAAATCTGCAACAAAAAAAGCTGCGTTTCCGCAACGTGGGGCCTCAGCCTAAAGGGTGGAAAGGATGGAATGGAAATGTTTTGGTTCTGTTTCTTTTTTTTCTCTCTGGAGGCTTCTCCCTTAGCAAACCTGGTTTATACATTTTTATCATACAAGCATAAATCAAACAATAGCGTGAACGGATCCGAATCCGCACTGACATTATTATATTATTCCCATTCTCGGACTGATCTGGTCGCTGTAAGCTACAGCTGGTTTACAGTCTTCCATTCTATTCGCCTTCCTCGCTCAGAAGTAAACTATAAGAAGAGAAGTGTTAATTTCTGCCGTTCTCGTGTCTGTACTGTCAACTTAAATTACAGGGATTAGGATAGTGCGCTGAGTGATGTATTATACAGCAATGTCTGCAGGTTAATTGCTTATTTTACTAACCACAAGTTCAGTCCCCCAGGGCAGACTTCAGACTAAAAATGTAATCTTTCCATGAAGAAAAAAAATCTGTTGCTGCATTTTCTCTGTCATTTTCTCTGAGATGGCTTCAAGTTGAAGTGTAAACTGAAACGTTCTCATTTTTACCTTTTTCAGTCGGGGCCCCATCATACTCCGCTTCTACCCACAGTCACTTACAGACTGATACTGTAAGGTTCAGATTTAAGCTAAGGCCCCACGTAGCGGTTCGCAGGAAAAACCACGGAAAGTCATATGCGAACTCTCTGCTTCTATCGTACCTATAGGGAAGCCGCCGGCGTTTCCGTAGGTATAATTGATATGCTGCGATTTCCATGGGGCCTTAACCTCAAGGCTCAGGCTCCACGTTACAGAAATGCAGATTTTTTTGTTGCAGATTTTGCTGCATTTTTTGGAGCCAAAGCCAAGAATGGCTACAAATGGAATGGAAATTTAAAGAAAATACTTACACCACTACCTTCTGCTCAATTCACTTTTGTCTTTGGCTCAAAAACTGCAGCAAAATCTGCACCAAAAAACGCTGCGTTTCTGCAACGTGGGGGTTCAGTTTAAAAGGGTTGTCCTGGAGGATAAGCCATCAGTATGTTGATCATTGGAGATCTGACCCCAGAACCATGGAATGACATGGCACCAACCTTATCCATGTCATTCAATCCAATCCTGCACGCAATGAAGCCATGGCTTCTAGGATATTTCTGACCTGGTGTCATGTAATCTACTCCAGCACCCGGACCTGAGTCTTGCCACCTCCTCTGCCATTTTTACCGCTAGTTACCTGTGTCATGGGTCTGACCTTGCTATTATAGTGATGTATTCGGCCAGCTCTTGTCGTACAGGTACCTAGTGGTGAACACAGGAGAAAAGGGAGGAGATGGAGCATCTCACAGCTGGGTGCTGGATTTGATCACATAACCAGGGATTGGAATACTTGGATCATTGCATACAAAACCCCAGAGGAAACAAGTGATAATAGACTCCCTGGAGAACCCCTTTAAAGAGTGACCATTCCAGAGGAGTGCCGGATCACCTGTGGTTGTCTGATAGGCCACCACTGATGCTTTCATCTATAAAAGCATTATAACCCCTGCGATGCTTCATCTCTTGGGTGTGATATGTTCCTGCTCCTATTAAAGCCCCTACATGGCACTATCATTGGTTTTTGAGGTATTTTGGACCTGGCAGAGACTCTCTTTAAAGGGATTCTACCATTAAAATCAGATTTTTTGTAGACCACATGTAGGAATAGCCTTAAGAAAGACTATACTTCTCCTACCTTTAGATGTCTTCTCTGAGCCGCCGTTCGGTAGAAAACCTGGTTTTCGTGTGTATGCAAATGAGTTCTCTCGCAGCACTGGAGGCGGTCCTAAGTGCTCAAACAGCACTGGGGGCGTCCCCAATGTTGCGAGAGAAATCGTCATCTTCTTCAGGAACGGCCTCTTCAAGCGTCTTCTTCCAGAGCTGGGTTCAAACTTCTAGGCCTCGGGCAGAGCAGACTGAGCATGCCCAGGTCACAAGAAAAATGGCTGCTTACACAGTAAGTAAGCGGCCAATTGAGGCGGCGCTGGAGAGTTCTCTCGCAGCATTGGGGACGCCCCCAGTGCTGTTTGAGCGCTGAGGACCGCCCCCAGTGCTGTGAGAGAACTCATTTGCATACACACGAAAAATAGAATTTCTACTGAACGGCAGCCCGGAGAAGAATAGCCTATCTTAAGGCTATTCCTACATGTGATCTACAAAAAATGTGATATTAATGGTAGAATCCCTTTAAGTTAGACCTAACACTGAATAAAAACCACAGAACATTATATACATCTATAGCATTACATAATGCAATCCTTTAACATAGCTGAGCCTTGTTTATTTCTATGTTGTCAGTCCGTACACGGTGATATCTTACATTATTTGACACATGTAACATTGGTTCTTCAGGTTTCATTACACCTCCCTCCAGGCTTCGCGAATGTCAAAGTTCTTTGGAAAAAACAATTGCCACTTGTCATTTTTTAAGGAAGAAGAAAGTATTGTATACAGTGTGAGCTGTCGGCTCCCAAGCGTCACTGGCTAAAACTGTAACTTAATATATTCCCAAGCTACTTGGTTACATTTTGTGCTGTGATAATGTACCGCTAAATACCTTCTGTAGGATTTTCTACCTCGTATCAGTATCTGATCACCGATTTCCCGCTACCATGTGCTTTGTATTGTTATATAGTGAGAATTATATCGTTCAGTTCTCTTTCCGATATGGGAGTAAAGGGGGCGTTCACATGACTGTTGTCAGTGTCCAAATGTTAACAATGGACTCATCAAAAACCTGCTAAATTGATTTTAGTGGGATTTGTTATGTCCCTTAGAATTTGATTTTGTCAGGTCTGTTATTTCGACAGAGATACCGCGGGGTCAGGTCAAAAAAATGATAAAGACATAGAATTTTTGCTGGTTTATTATTAGTGATTTGCCTATTTTTGCACGTTTATAGCAGCACATTTCGGGTGATGTGATGACTGCTTTATGTTTCTACTGTTGGAGATATCATGTCGCTACTTGTCTCCTGTAGCAGATTACAGCATATAAGGTTTTTAATACACTTCCAACCCAAACATGTGATAGACTTTGTTCTTGCGAATCTTGTTGCCGTGACCTTGGGGCATGTAGATATTTTCTATATTTTATTAGAAAGGCATCACAATAATGATAATAAGTTATGGGAATCCTGTGGGAAGGTAATTATACGGGGTTAATTGTTCAGAATTATATACAGAGATGTAGAAGAGAAGTGTTTGTTGTCATCATTTCTTTTTATGTGTATCTATAAGTCACATAGAAATTCAGATAAAGGAACTGCAATATGTTAGATTTTAACAGGGTGTCAAGGATAATTAATCCCCTGTTCTATCCTATGCCGCCACTGGTCGGGTCAGAATTGCAGTGGCCTTTCAGGCAACGTGGTCGCTCAGTGGTTAGCACTGCAGCCTTGCAGTGCTGGAGTCCTGGGTTCAAATCCCGCCAGGAACAACATCTGTAAGGAGTTTGTATGTTCTCCGCATGTTTGCGTGATCCCTGTATGGGGCTCACAATCTATATTAAAAAAAAAAAGAATTGCAGTGGCTCAAGTGCCTGTTGCGGCCATGTATAGGAACCATATGGTGGTTGGGTAAAGTTCAATCCCATTCACTTGTACGTAACAGACATACATGTGATTCTCTTTATGAAGATGCCTGCGCCTTTTAAGAAATTTCATGGAAATGACTCCAAATATCATCTTTACTTGGACAGGTTTAGGATATACCAGTCATAGTAAATGTAGGCACTGTCTGGAGTCCGTTTCCCCGCTGTCTCCACTGCGTTCACTTGCTCCTGTGGACTCTTCAGTCTTCCTTTAGGTAATATGTTGTGCATAGATATGAGGATCCATACAATGTTACCTCCACCACCACCATTAGAGACTGAACCCTATAACACTATATAACCTGGAATAGGAGATAACATGGTATCACAATGGCTAGAGTTAGGAGTGATCTGTGCGTTCAACACCATTCAGCCAGGGCTACTGAGGGAGAAGCTGAACCTTGGTGGTGTGGACCATCACCTGTCCAACTGGATCCTAGACTACCTGACAAACCGCCCTCAGTATGTGAGAGCCCAGGACTGTGTGTCTGACACTGTGATCTGTAGTACGGGGGCACCTCAAGGTACAGTTCTTGCCCCATTCCTCTTCACACTGTACACTGCTGACTTCAGGCACAACTCATCCAGCTGTTACTTACAGAAGTACTCCGATGACTCTGCTATAGTCGGCCTTATCACTGATGGCGACGATAGGGAATACAGAGACTTAAACCGGGATTTTGTTGAATGGTGCCAGCAGAACCAGCTCAGGATTAATGCTGGGAAGACCAAGGAGATGGTGGTGGACTTTAGCAAATGGAGAAGTGCTCCGACCCCGGTGGAGATCCAAGGAACATGTATTGAGATAGTCAGGACCTATAAGTACCTGGGCGTGCTCCTCAATAACAAACTAGACTGGGCTGATCACCTGGAGGCGCTGCACAGAAAGGGCCACAGCAGACTCTACCTGCTCAGGAGGCTGAGGGCCTTCGGAGTCCAGGGGACACTTCTTAGGGCCTTCTTCAACTCTGTGGTTGCCTCAGCCATCTTTTTCGGTGTGGCCTGCTGGGGAAGCAGTATATCAACCAGGGACAGAAATAGACTTGACAGGCTGATCAGGAGGGCCAGCTCTGTCCTGGGGAGCCCCTTGGACCCAGTACAGGTGGTGGGTGACAGAAGGATACTGTCTGTGGTGACCTCCATGCGGGGGAACAAATCCCACCCCATGTATGGGACCCTGATGGGACTTGGCAGCACTGTAAGCGACCGTCTGCTTCACCCCAAGTGTGAGAAGGAGCGCTATCGCAGGTCCTTCCTTCCAACCGCGACCAGGCTGTATAATCTACATCAGACCAAACGAAGAGCTCTCCGCACAGAGAACTAATGATTATGAGGATGACCATGAGGTCTTCCTCTTTCTCTTCTGTTTTTCCTTAGCTGCCATGGACTCCTAGTATATCTTCTCTTCTCAGCTTATCTGTGTCTACGTCTGTAACATATTACTCTGTATTATCCTGTATCTGTATTACTATGCTGCTGTAACACGCTGAAATTTCCCCAAGGTGGGACTATTAAAGGATTATCTTATCTTATCTTATATTTCCATATGTCCAAGAAGTTCTGCCTTTCTATTACTGGGAAGACCTAACTCGATGCAGTCGTAAAGCTGTAAGTGGCGATATTTCTTGTAAGACTTATGGATAGGAAATACGGTTCCTTGTGTGAGTTTCTCAGCTATAAACCAAATCCCGAGTAAAGCGTCCGCCTGTGAGATGTAATAATTGGTTCTTACACAATGTGAATCATACCGTAGGCTAGTCTACTATAATATACGGCTACCATTAATTGGTTTTCTGGATATATAACAAAGGCAGAAACTTGGGCAAACTTTTCAATAAACTTTCCTTACTGATTTTCCATTGTTTCCCACCATGCGAAACTGTAGCTCCTGGGGGTCTCCTTACATCCTCATCCTGGGGCTATTTCACTGACATCACTCTTCTTCCTCGTGTATCAGGTACCCATTAGGGAGGTGAGAGCCCAAATATGGCCAGCAGCTGTGCATGCTGAGAAACACATCAGCGACTGCCCCAAGCACTTGTACAAGGAGGGTATTAAGTGGTGAAAGCCGTGAAATTCTCTCTTTGGATCATCTCTTTGCATTATCAATAGTCAGATTTCATGATTTCATGAACAGTGATGGGGGGGAGGGATACAACAAAGTCACATCTCAGCGGCAAACACAAATCTAGGCATATGGAGGCATTAGAAGGAAAACTTCTAAATGTCTATAGTCTGGAAGATCATGTACATGTATTTTATGCTTGCATCACACATGGTACACATGGTATGGTATATACAGACAGGAGCGACGACCATAGAAATCTACACCAGCACAAGCTTGGCTTGGAAGGCAGATTAGCTACTTGGCTACAAAGTATACAAGTCAACCCAAGTCTTTTAACCCCAGATCATATATAAACAAACTGTGTAGATCAGTTCTACTTGGATGTAGGAGATTAAAATAGACAGTTCACTTCCCCCAGTTCTTTGTATCCTTTATCCGGCACAGTTGGAATTTTTCCACTAGCCCCCACCATTCCCGAGCAATCAATGCCGTTAGTTTTGGAGCTTGATCCATTAAATAGACTCTGTTGAGTGGGTGGTCTCTGCTAAAGATGGGCAAACCTTGCAAGATTTATTTTGCAAATATTTGTGAAGGCCACAAATATGGAAACCGAGTGGAAACCACACGCACCCCATTATAGTCTATGGGGTCTACAGGTTTCCCAGGTAACCGTTTTTTAATGCGTATAGGTTTCCGTTTGGGGGGGGGGGTCCCCAAGCAGAGTCCCTGAATGGAAACCCAAACGCAAAAATTGCAAAAATTGCAAAAATTGACACAATCCGTAATATAAGAAGATGATTTTTGCCGTTCTGTTTTCTTGCATTTCCCACAATGTTCAAGTTTAGGTTTAAAAGGCTTTTTCTCCAGGGTCATTGGCCAATGATATTACATTCATTCGTCATATGGGGATGACCATTTATTCAGATTTTTGAGCATTTTTAATTACAGAAAAATATTACACCTTAGAGATACGTCCAGAGTTTGTCCAGCTCCAAGAGGGAGGTTACGAAGAGCAGCATACTGTAACATATGGCAGCACACTAAGCATTTGTCATGATGGATCCGCCATAAAACCGGGACTTGGAGCTGTGGTTTGTCAGTGATCTAATGTCTGCACACACTGAACTCTCATTAGGGACAGACCCCCCCCCCTCACAATACATAATCCTTGTATTGTGCCTCATCCTAGAACTCGTCCTACTGTCTTTGTTTCGGCATGGCTGGTCTTGTCCTCAGATTATCAATAGCTCTGTCATAAAAACAGACTAAAGACTAAAGAGGATATTGTTACTTTATGTCCCAATTTGTGTTTCATTCACTTGTAAATGATAGAGACACAATGACTTGGTTTGGACAGTAGACGCTCCGTGGCCACACACCGTTCCGTTCTTTCGGAAAGTTGATTGCTTTTACACAAATGGTCTTACAAGTACATGAATGCTATAGCGTCTTATAATAAGAATGGAACGAAGGATAACACACACAATAGCAATGACCATTCACTTCCTATGGCCGCCATAGACAGGCAGTTGTCTCGACTGACCTTGTGGGGATCAGAGCCATTCCTAGGGACAAAGTATGAAGGATTATGAAAATATTTTAAAGTGACTGTCCAAGATTGAGCTCAAGCATGTCGCTCTTCTTCACTGTTCACGCCGCCAGTGATAATTCACCTCTATTGTGCATCTACGCATGTAAGGGATCATCGCCGCTGAGAAGGAGGAGTACAGGAGCAGTGCAGAAGGAGCCGGAAGATGTGTCGGGGGTTGGGCTGAGTAGGTAGGGAAGGGCCCAGGATAGCTAGAGAGACAGGGAGGGGGTGTATGGGGAGGACAGCAAGGATGTAAACAGAAGTAGAGATACCAGCAGCTCCCAGAGACACCCAGAAATCACTCAAAGCACACTAAAAGATATATGGGTGCATTTGTTAACCCATTAGTAGCACTAACAGACATTTCAAGAGCTTCCTAAAATATAACAAAATGGCACAAGAGGGTGTATTCCTATCACATCCAAGAGGCAAAGCTGTATATGTCAAGTGCCATCAATGACATGCCACCACACCTTCTCTATTTTAGCTCTGCTAACAAGTGAGGCGCGCCGGGATGGCTGGTGATAGAGAGTGACGCTGGCACTGGACTCTCTGCTGTTTTTTAGCACATTAGTATGATGAGGAAGCAGGATTTAGTGTATGAAGCGGACAATTGGCTTTTCATAGATCGTGAGAGATCATAACTTTACTTTTCAGTCTGAGTTGCAATACCAAGCACACTAACTACACAGTGTATACTTACCGGGCAGGGGAACAATGCACAATCGAATAGATGGTGTTCCTATTGCACTTTTGATGGATTGACCCTGGTGGTTTCCCCGAATGCGGGAAACTCAACTGCAAAATTTATGGTAGTGGGGGGCTGCCTTTGCACTTTCCCCTGATTAAAAATACACAATCTACACAGTGTATGATGCCATACTTTGGTGAATGTTGTGGTTTCATCAAACAACTGCTTGGGTGTCAGTTCTCTACTAAATTTATATTACAATTTTGGGAAAAATACTTTAAGTTAGGACCCTTTAGGTAAAACACTAAGTGACGATCATTGACCAGTGTATGTACCCTTAGACCAATTTCATTTATCAGATTGGTCGGACTGGTTATAAATCTACATTCGAGAGCTAGTGTGGAGTATTACTAAGTAGAATATCCAACACTACAAATATGGAGAAGGTCGAGGGAGACCCAAAGACCAGCAGGTAAATTCCCATATATGAGGAGTAATGCCGATCCTGGACGTTCTGTTTCTCAGTTATCCCAAGGCATGACTTTGGAACCGTAATGAGGTTTCATTGCACATGTTGAGTGAAATGTCCGCTAAGATTCAGGAAACTTGCAATAGAGTCATTTTGCAGCTTTTCACTCGTTTGTGAAGTCTTACATGGTTTACTAGAGGGTGACAAGTGCATGAAAGATGTCACACTGCCCATAGCAATGAGAATCACAATGAAGCAAACTTCTCATGTGGCTGCCTGCACAGCGATGTATGACAGATATCACCCCGGGCAGAAATACATCACACTCATCACAACCAGGGAATTGACAGCCATTGGTGTAGCCCCCAGTATAGGACACATCCCCGTATTGAGGAATGCAATGTTTTGTGAGTTTCAGAGAGCGTGTTGCTCACGATAGACTTAAAGACAGAAACTTTTTGATTTTTGTTTTGTATAAAAATGTCCCCTTTAAAAAAAAAAAAAAAAAAAAGGCACTATATAGCAATTTTTATTTATTTTTTTTAATCTAGGTAGTGACTTGGAAAATAAATAATAAAATAAAATAAATAAACAATGTTTAACATAATATCATGTGAATAAAATAATCTGGTGGTAGTCGCTACTTTTCATTTAGGGAAAATCCTCTAAGTGCCTTGGCTTCCTGGTGAGCTGCTTGTGCAAGCATCAGTGTGCAAGCAATGGGGGATGGGTAAAGCAGTCCGAGTCACTTATATAGCTGGCGGACTACCTAATGGCTCCCGCACACATTAGGTCATAGTCAGCCAAATCCTGCAAACAATATAAGGGCTTCCCAACTCTCCCCCCAATAGATGACGTCCAGGAGAGAGTAGAATTGAGAACCTCCTATCCTTTTGTTCTAATTTAGGAGATAAACCTCCCCCAGAGGTATTTGGCAGCAGCTTTCTCCCCTCTCTCCATGTTTTGCATGTGCACACTTGGTGGACCCGATCGTGGATGTGTATGGGGTAGTCCGGAGAGAAGGCTATTGGCTGAACGAACATTTGATTGACAGCTATCTAAGGTTTATAGGATTGGAGGGGATACCCAGAGCTGGACCTCCACTCATCTGATATTGGATTGTCCAAATAATGGGCCATTAATATTATGTTCCAGGAAAACCCCTTTAAAAAACCCCAAATCAATACATAAAGTCTCTTTATTTTTCTCTTTTCAATAATCGCTTAATTAAAATGTTGACAATGTGACTATATGAGCTGTAAGAATTTTGTTTGTTGGCGTTGAGGCCATATTGTATTAGACCTGAGAACGGCCAATATGAGGACAATATAAAATGGAATGTTTGGCTAGAATAATACTTTGGTATTTGCATATCTTAAGGCCCTATAGACAACCTAATATTCAGGGCCGTTATTGGGAACAAACATTCCTAGGAGCGCTCATTGCAGGTAATTGCCCTGTGTACTGTACTGCCCATCAGCCGACCAACAAGCGGGTGCTTGTATAACCTGGTTAGGCTTAGTTTCCATCTGCGCCTGAGTCTCCATCGCAATGACTGCCTGAAATTAGTGGCTGAAAAAGTCCGACATGGAAGACTCTTTCCTCTGCCGATTTAATTTTTTTAACGTTGGATCCGTTAGAGTAAATGTGGTCTCTGTATGTAATCCTGCCTGTCCATTGTTCTGGTTCTCTGATGCACCAGAACAACAGACAGGCCAACGCCAGTGTGAACCTAGCATTAAGGTGTGTAAGCCATCCTACTGGACTGGATCAACGTAAGACTTTAATCTGCCAAGATAGTAATTCAATGTGTTCTAAACATGGCTGCTACAAAAAAAAAAAAATGCCGTCACATGGTCATTCTTGCCATTCATGTGAATGTAGCTTAGCTACTTTTCTGTTTGTGCGCTATCTGTGAAAAAATTGGATATTATACGGACTCCTAATAGTAAATAGGACCATTCACACACCCATTGTTTTTCACAAATAGATCAAGAGAAGAAAAAAATTGTGGTATCGTCTCCGGAGATATTGAAGTCTATGGGTCAGTGAAAGTATTGCAAATAAAACAGATAATACACGGATGGCACATGAATCAGTCACAGATATCACACAGAATCTACAACGTACAATGTTCTGTGTAGTCTGCAAAACAGACAGTGTGAAAGCGTCCTTAAGGCCAGGGCCCAACATGACGTATACACCGCTGCAAAAACCGCAGCGGTTTACAGTATCAGCAAAGTGTATGCCACATTTTTCCCCACAAAGACTGTGGCTCGCTATGTCGGGCTTTGGCCCCTAAAATAATCTCCATGTATTATAACTCCTTGTTACATTGCCCCCTTCTGTAATTTTTTGCATCTTTTTCTAGAAAATATGGCTGACCACCTATATAGGCTTCATAATTGTGAGGAAGAAGATAACAATGGGCACATTTGTCATTCTGGGGGCCCCAGTGAAAACATTGTTAAGCTAAATTCACACAATGGCGCCCTGCACTCAGCTGTGATAAAAGTACTTTTTCACGGCTGAGTGCGCACCTACAGATAATCTGATTTCAAGGTTCTTTTAGAGACTTGAGTCTATTGAGGGATCTGTGAACTCGGCCTGAGATAAGACTTGTTCCGTTTTTTGTTTTTTTGTATCATTTACATGGACTTTTAAAACAGTCATGTGAATAGATCCATTAAAAATCTATGGGGCCGTGTGCTGTCTGTTAATACCATGTCGTGTGAATGAGCCCTTAGCCTGGGGCCCCATGAGACAGAAACGCCATGGTGGAAACGCGTGGGAAAAATAGCGGCATTTTACAGTACAGGCAAAATAGATGGGATTCTATTGAATCCCATGCCCACTTTGCAGTAAAAACCGCCGTGTGGACATGCCGGGATTTCCAAAACTGGCACGGTTTTGGAAATCTCAGCATCTCAATTATACCTACAAAAATGCAGGCGGTTTCCCCATAGGTATAATTGCAACAGAAAGTCAAACTTTCTGTTTAAAGCGCTGCGAGAAGAACTGCAATGCATTCCCACCGCAGTTTTTCCCGCAGCGCTTTAGTGCTGTGTGCCGTCCTGTGGGGTCTTAGCCTTACTCAGCTTTCCATAGGTTGGAAGGGGTACTATGACGTTGCCTTAACGGGGCTGCCTTGCCGGGTACAGGGCCTTATCAGTTACCATTTTCCACCAGGAAGAATTTATTTGCCTGTTCCTTTCTCACCTTTGCATTGGACAGTTTCATTTTTTCAACTATATGGACAGTTTATAGCACTTTAATTTTATATATAAATATATATGTTTCAGGTAAGTGTTCCTTAATCCGTTTAGGGTCCCATGCAGTCATATAAACAATATTTCTGGTTGTCAGTTGGAGCGCAGTCCTGTAAAGTTTGTAGACACTCGACTTCCAGCTTATATTTCGTTTGCACAGTTTGCTATTTTCCCATGTCCTGAAGGTTTCTTATCTTCTCCTTGCTTTACATGTAACCTCTGTAACAAGTATCTGTGCACATACACAAACAAACACAAGTAAGCTCCTGCAGGTCAGCAGCTGGACAATGGACAGTCAAAGTGTAATGCCCTGTGTAGTGTAGGGCAGAGCTGGGTCATCTCATGTAAATGAAAAGCCCCAGGCTCCCCATCACACTATACACAGGCAGGGCAGGGGAGTGGCTGCCAAGTACTGAGCCTGCCCTGAGCTGCTGCTGTCTGTAGTCAGAGCTGCCTGGGGATCTAGCTGCTGGATCTGGACTGGAGAATGTGTGAATACTGCTGAACAGCACTGACGTTACCATACCGGACCTGGACTGTACATTATGCTGGCCGGATAACAGAGTCACATCATAGACACACAGGTAAGTCACTATATGGCTTCTGTCCCTTTAACTTGCACTTAGGGGTTGTTCGCATAAGGCAAGTTACATTAGAAAACTGCAGAACCTTGCCATAAGTCATATATAGCAATATATACGGCACTTAATACAAGGCGCAAGGCTGTGATCTCTTTTAAACTTCTTATTGAATGTAATAATTATTAAGATTATAAAACAATAATGCTGATAATTACAATTAATATAACATAATAATGTAATGACTTCTCTGTCACCTCTATGTAACTATGACGGATGGATATATGGCGATTCAAGTGGCGTAATCTTAATTTTCTATTAGACCCATAAATGGCTCCTCAGAGACTCAGGTCTGTCACCTCCGGGTTATTCTTGAGGCTACACATATAATGCTTTGAAGTCACCTAGGGATATGTACTCTGCTCCCACCATAAAGATTGGAATTTGCAAACTCTACATAGAGATAATACAGATATATTACAGTTTACTGATCTCAGGAGAATTTCTGATAAGGAACTGGGTCATGTTACCTGCAATTTTATATTGTATATTCATTGGCTTCTCATCTGCTCGGTTAGTCATTGGCTCGTACTATAGACTATGTTTATTTCTATTACTGATGGATACAATGTTTCATGTGACTGGAATGATACAGATAATGTGGACGATATAAAGTGTATGTAACAATATTTCTAGGAGGATAATGTATCACTGCTTCTATATTCATGATGGTTTAGCATGATGAGCCATGTAAGTAGTACATGCACAATAGTGTTCAGTATGAACAGGCCACAGAGGGTTTGGAATAAGGACAATTCTCTATATCTGTCGCAGCGAATATTTAGTTGTACCAATTTAATTTCCAAAAGTTCAGCTTTGTGGCTCTGTCCTCTGTGACTTCATTGCCTCTGACAGCTGTGATGTATTCTCTGCTCATCGCTACTATGTACATTAGCAAATGAGACTCAGTTGGTGTTCCAGTTTATCATGACCTTCATAGTGAGATGAAGGCAGATCCCAGCCCAGCACTGTCAGCAACGTTTACCAACTGACCCCCCAAGGTTTTATGTGTTTACTGAAACCTCTACGTGTGGACAAATGTCTAAGCCAAAGTTGGTAGCCAGTGGCCAACTGGAAGTAACTGGAGCAATGCAAGCATCAAGCACATTATTGTACCATGCATGGCCAGCAATTGATCTGATCAAGAATTGCTTAAGGCTATGGCTACACCAAGACTTTGGCTACAACTCCCCTTGTGTGACCAAAGATTGCCTGTGGCCCTGCAACTCGTTCACTAAGGTAAGTGAATGGAGTCACATTGCAACCCCCAAGATGCTGCAGCTGAGACTTCTGGTCGCAGTAAAGATCAAGCACTGCTGGAAGTTGTAGTTGCAGCACCCTAAGGATTGCAACGTAACTCCATTCACTTACATTAGCGAAGAAGTCATAGATTGTTGGTCGCATAATGGGAGTCATGGAGAAAGTCGCCATGTAATCCTAGCCTAGGCTCTTTTCCTCTAACTATCATTTATTAGAAGATTCCCTGATATTAACAATATTGTTCAATACATATAAGTGCACAAGAGCAGGTTTTTAGAGTTAACACAGTGGAAATGACTTTGCCATGAGTAGGATGTCTGTGTAATCTTAGGATGGGCAGAAACTCTTCCCTTTTTCTAATTTCTGAAGAAATGACTTAAAATGTTCAATAATGACACAACAGGCGTCAATGAATTGGGAAGTGTCTTATACTGTACATGCAGCTTTTAGTTTCAGTGGCCCTATTTGTGTCCATATAACAGACCATATACTGTAAGTGGCTATATATTATGTTTTACTATACAGGTAGAACCTGTCTGCTGTCAGTAGGTGTCACTAATGAGTCACAAGCCACAGTAGTGCCCTGAGCAGGACTATCTCAGTCCTAGAGGTTTCTCTGTGTGGTCTATGCCGAGCAGTGTTACCGCCCACTTGGCTAATATACTCTAATATCTTAAATGTATTAGATGGCTTATATCTTGGATTGGGATAAACAAATTAGCAAAATATTCAGGATGACAGCAGTGACTACGATTGGCATCGTACCAGACTCTTGCACCAAAGATGAGCCACATCCCCCATTCTGTGCCTTGCTCACCTCTTTCAGTGAATGTGGGTTAGAATCGGGTGGGTGATGGTGGGCAATGTGGTCCAGTATTCTAGCGTGGGTTATACAGAATTGTATGGGGGTTCTTGACTAGTGTAGACCTCCATTCTGGCACATGGGCAAGACTGACGTACGTAATGCCAATCTTAATAAATTCGCCCCAGTGACTCATATAAACTCACAAATATATATATGTATTTCCTTCTGTATACAAATCACAGGATTACTGGAGACCAGACTATATGACCTTGTTTTCTGCAGCGTTCTCATACATATCAGTCCTTTTCCTCCTTCATAGTACAAGCTGCCTCTTCATAGCCAACCAGGAATGAAAACACAAAAACCTAAGCTACACAACTTCTTTTCGTTCATGCACATTCTTAGTTTAGTTTTATTCTTATGTTTATTGGAGAACCTGATAATGGATAACACATTTGTGAAGCACTTGTTCCTAAGCAAGTATTTTTAAGCAGTGTAAGTGGCGTTCTTAGGAGTGCCAGAATCCTTACATTCCCAGCGTTAACATCAGATGACCAACGCCATCCTGGATGCTGCTGCTTGTCCCATACTGGGGTTAGGGAGACGTTGGGCGCTCATTTTGCACTTTCAGCTATGCAGGCAGCTGTTGCCTACACAGGGTTTGATAAATGTGTGTTTGCTGGGGGTCCCTCCGATCCTGAGCCCCTAAACAATGAGTGAGATGGAGCTTGAATGGGTTGGCGGTCAGACATGTACACTGTTGTTCCATTCAAAACATATGAGACTCATGGAGAGAGCCATCCTCATGTACTTTACATGGTGTAGTAGCCACTCCGCAACCCCTGTGGTCATACAGTAAGGAGAAAAGGGGGCGTATTCTGGTGATCATGGAGGTCTCAGCATCACTCATTTATCACTCATCTTGTAAATAGGTTAGAAATGTTATTTGTGGGAAAACAACTTTAATCCTCCAAATCCTTGTTTGCTACCTTGTGTGCATAGGATCTCACCACCTAGCAACATCCACCGGCCCCATAGAAGCTTGAGGGGATATCTGTATGACCTTTTTAGTGCTTTAAAGAGGACCTGTACCAGGTCTGAAAAACCTAATAATATACTGTACGTGATCTGTCACTCTGAGCAGTTTTGTTTATCCAAATCCATTCGGCCATTCCAAAGTTATAAACCCTTTAATGTTGTTGCAATTTAGGGTATACTAGCCGAGTGGGTGGTAACACTGCGGTTTCTCTGGGGACAGGGTCTCTGTGCTGTATATCATGCAGTGTTACCACCCACTTGGCTAGGATATCCTAATTTGCAGCAACACTAAGAGGGCTTATAACTTTGGAATAACTAAACAGATGACTGCATGGATTCAGATCAAAAATTAAAGTGTTCAGGGTGACATCAGATGATGTATATCACTGGGCTTTTCAGACCTAGTGACAGTACTGTGACATCACTGTGGGCATATCTTGGTACTGTGACATCACGGTGTGCATTTCCTGGTACTGTGACATCACTATGTACATTATCTTGATACTGTGACATCACAGTGTGCCTTATCTTGGTACTGTGACATCACTATGTGCATTATATTGGTACTGTGACATCACTGTGTGCATTATCTTGGTACTGTGACATCACTATGTGCATTATATTGGTACTGTGACATCACTGTGTGTATTATCTTGGTACTGTGACATCACTGTGTGCATTATATTGGTACTGTGACATCACTGTGTGTATTATCCCTGTACTGTGACATCACTGTGTGTATTATCCCTGTATTGTGACATCACTGTGTGTATTATCCCTGTACTGTGACATCACTGTGTGTATTATCTCTGTACTGTGACATCACTGTGTGTATTACCTCTGTACTGTGACATCACTGTGTGTATTATCCTGTACTGTGACATCACTGTGTGTATTATCCTGTACTGTGACATCACTATGTGTATTATCCTGTACTGTGACATCACTGTGTGTATTATCTCTGTACTGTGACATCACTGTGTGTATTATCCTGTACTGTGACATCACTGTGTGTATTATCTTGGTACTGTGACATCACTGTGTGTATTATATTGCTACTATGACATCACTGTGTGTATTATCTTGGTACTGTGACATCACGGTGTGCATTATCTGTATTGTAAAATGTGTAAAGGATGCCCAAATAACCCCACAGTATTCTATTTCTGAACTTGCTGTTTAAGGTGACCATGATAGAGTGGGGCCCCATTGCAGTTTTTGCTATGAGCCCCCTTGGTTACTAGTTACACGCTGACTACCTTTATGAACGTGCTATACAGTGTCCATTGTATTATATATGATAGGGCATCAGATCTTATTTAGCCTCACGTTCTGCCCTTTAATCAAGTGTGAAATAGCTCCTAACAGAGGATCTCTAAGCGCCCCATTATTTAGAGAAGGGACCTCACCACCACCCAGGCTGCTTGTAATCCTTCCGCTATGCTGCTGCATCAATAGTTGTGCGGTTGTACTAATGAGCATGTTGGCACCTTTAGCATATGCATTTCACTTGGAATACAGAGGACGTTCTGTTAAGCAGGAGTGGCTGCTTGTAGAAGGTTTTAGTGCGCCCGTCTGTGTGTGCTCAAATGCCCTTTTGTGCTAGAAATGCATTTGAAGTTTGTCCCTTTACAGGGCATTGCCGGGGCCATCTGGCTTATTGTTGGCTTACCAAGTCTCTGGTAGGGGCTGGTAGTGCTCTGCAGTTGGGAGACAGTTGGAGGAGACGCACATTCCAGCCGGCCGCCTTAGTCAGAGAGGCCTGAACAAGTAGGCTGCATCTAAATGTCTGGCCAGCATTGTTCTCTAGCATTGTTCTTTTGACATGAATGGAACGTTGTGTCTTGAGTTTGGTCACATTGGTTGCATTGTCGTTCTCAGCGAACCTCTCCGATACGAGATCAGCCTCATGTATAGATGTAGTGGAGCTGAGTCTACCATGGGGCACAACTCATGGGGATCTTTCAGGTGTATATCTAGCTAAAAGACGTCTGTGAAGACACCATATATACAGAACTATGTAAACATTTTTGGCAGGAATGGAAAAAATGCTACAAAGTAAGAATGTTGTCAGGAATAGAAGTGCATACCTCCCGACTTTTGAAGAACTGAAAGAGGGACAAAATGTGCGGCGCACGCTGAAAATTTAGCCCCGCCCACTTTTGTGTTGACTCCACCCACTCATTAATTTTTCATGTGCCCGCACACAGTATAATCCTCCTACAGTCACCTGTAAATTATATGTTCCTCCTCTATCTCTCCCCCAGTTTCATATACACCCTTCATCTGCCCCCAGTTTCATGTCCCCCTTCCATCTCTGCCCCCAGATTCATGTCCTCTCCATCTCTGCCCCCAGATTCATGTCCCTCCATCTCTGCCCCCAGATTCATGTCCCCTCCATCTCTGCCCCCAGATTCATGTCCCCTCCATCTCTGCCCCCAGATTCATGTCCTCCATCTCTGCCCCCAGTGTCATGCCGTCCTCTCCATCTCTGCCCCCAGTGTCATGCCGTCCCCTCCTTCAACTGCCCCAGTGTCATGCCGTCCCCTCCTTCATCTGCCCCAGTGTCATGCCATCCCCTCCTTCATCTGCCCCAGTGTCATGCTGTCCTCTCCATCTCTGCCCCCAGTGTCATGCCGTCCTCTCCATCTCTGCCCCCAGATTCATGTCCTCCATCTCTGCCCCCAGTGTCATGCCGTCCTCTCCATCTCTGCCCCCAGTGTCATGCCGTCCCCTCCTTCATCTGCCCCAGTGTCATGCCGTCCCCTCCTTCATCTGCCCCAGTGTCATGCTGTCCTCTCCATCTCTGCCCCCAGTGTCATGCCGTCCTCTCCATCTCTGCCCCCAGTGTCATGTCGTCCTCTCCATCTCTGCCCTCAGTGTCATATCGTCCTCTCCATCTCTGCCCTCAGTGTCATGCTGTCCTCTCCTTCATCTGCCCCCAGTTTCACGTTCCACCTCCACATTAAACTTACCTTCTCCTTCGCCGCTCTCTGCCCGCCTCTCTCACTGACACATGCGGCTGAAGGAAGGAGCTGACACATACCAGCTCCTCACTTCCCCGCTGCCGCCGGTCTCGCTGACACATATGCGGCTGAAGCGAGGAGCTGACACAGACCAGCTCCTCGCTTCAGCCGCATATGTGTCAGGGAGAGAGGCGCGCAGCGGCGAAGCGAGGAGCTGACCTGTGTCAGCTCCTTCCTTCAGCCGCATGTGTCAGCGAGAGAGACACGCAGAGGCGAAGCAAGGAGCTGACCTGTGTCAGCTCCTTGCTTCAGCCGCATATGTGTTCAACTCAGATCTGCGTCCTCTGGACATACCTCCCTCCAACCGGGACCGCGGGACATGTCACCCAAATCGTGACTGTCCCGCGGAAATAGGGACGGTTGGGAGGTATGGACGTGTTAATAGTTGATTTTGTCAGTTAAATTAAGTGAATGAAAAAAATCGAAATCTAAATGCCATCAAGTGATGATACGGCCCCTGGAGAGCCCTGATCTCAACATTGTCCAGTCTGTCTGGGATGACATGAAGCGACAGAAGGATTAGAGCAAGTAACATCCACAGAAGATCTGTGCTTAGTCCTCCAAGATGGTGGAGACCCGAACAACGAGATCCGAACTGCGGACACACACAGACACTAGTGGACCCCATTGACTATAATGGGGTCTCGGGTTGGCTGGCATTTTCATACTAAAAGTGGCAGAGAGACAAGTCCTCCGTGGAAGACTTTTCTCTCTGTCAATTTTTGTCAGTTTCTTTGGCGGATTCTACAACTTTGCAGCATTTTTTTACAACTGCCTAAATTCTGTGCACAGTGCCGTATAATATATGGTCCTAGGCCTTGTTTCTGGAGTAACATAGTGATGTCTATTCCCATAACAGAGGGTTATGCTGAGCTCTTTCCAGAATTCAATAGGCCCAGAGTAAAGCTTAGAATGGGGCCCTCTACCTTGGTAGGCCGTATCTATGTCCATGGCATGCTGGTGTGCTGTCTCCGGTTTACACTCACTGCTCATATCAATATGTTGCAGGATATGATGGATTACAGCTCTTGCTTCAGACATGATGAATTCTGTAAAACTGTAACTTGCATTTAAAGGTCATTTCTCTTTAGGCCTGTCCGCTGCACCCATTAGCTGTTCAGGCCTGGTGCTAAAAAAGTGTGCAGGGGCACATTGTGCAGGGGTATATTGTATAGTGGCCAAGCCAGGTTACAGCAAATAAGCCCCTATTGAAGTGAATGGGAGCTGAGCTGTAGTCGCACACCTTGGAACACTATGCAATGTAGACAGCTTGTGGCTCCGTACACTATATACAGTAGTTCCAGACCTGGCAGCATTTCCAAGCAGCTGATCCATATGCCCTAAAAGTGGTTTTCCTTTTAAGTCAACGACTTTCCATTAGAAAAGTTATTGAGGTCCATGGGTAATAGCAAAATAAGATTCACCTGTAGGTCTCTTATTACTATTCCCAAGGACCTGGAATGTTGGCTGGAAACACTTTATAAACCACCAAAGCAAAGGTCACTGCGCAACTACTCAAAGGTCAAACTCATTCAGTATACGGCTGGCAGGTTAACATGCATATGTTAAAGGGGACCAGAATGGGTTTATCCTCTGTCACTACCAGTTTAGAGGAGAGGATGGATGGTGTAACTGATGTGGTCGGAATGTGAGATGTCATAAAGAGGTGAGTAGGGATCACATATAAAGAGTAGTGTAAAGAATGGGGGATGCTTCACAACCCTGGCAGAAAAACAAAACCTTCTTCTGCTGCTACACAGAGATAGCTTAATCTTCAAGGACTTACTATCTTATAGTGTTGTGCTGAGAAACATCAGAGGATGTCCTTGTGATGTACTGAGTGCTTCTTACAAAAGTATATATGTATACTGTGTGTCCAAATAATGTGGAGCCAGGGGCTTAGGAATGCCAACAGAATACTGCAACACATTGTACCCCACATTTATGAATAAACAGTGCACATCTAAAAATCTATATGTGCAGCTATGCTTGTCTATACTGCTGTACAGTTGTGTACCATGTGTAGCCGTTAGGGTTGAGCCGATCTTGAGATTTCAGGATCGTTTTTAAAATCGGATTTCTGAACATTTTCCATTTGATTCCGATCCTAACGCAAGTCAATGGGATTTTTTTTTACTAATCGAAGATCGGATTTTAAAGATCCTATTCACTACATAGCATGGAGTCCAATAACTGAATGATTTAATTTTTAGACTCCACGCTGTGTAGTGATTAAAAAAAACCCCTCTGGCTACTTAGTCCCCCCTGGTGTCCACTTACCTGTACAGATCGCTGCCGCTCCCCGCTGTTCTCCCTCCTCTTCTTGCTGCCCCCACCTCCCAGGTTAGTGTTACAGACCTAGGAAGAAGGCGAGGTTGTGGCTTAGGAGAGTGTGGGCGGGGAGACGTGAGTGCTCCCCTCCCAGTACCCGCCCACACTCTCCTAAGCCACAAGCCCCGCCTTCTTCCTAGGTCTGTAACACTAACCTGGGAGGCGGGGGCAGCAAGGCGAGAAGAGGAGCGAGAACAGCGGGGAGCGGCAGTGATCTGTGCAGGTAAGTGTTAGCTACTAGAGATGTTAGCTAGCTAACATTGTTAGCTTTTCCCACAATGCTTGGCCAGTAGCAAAGCATTGTGGGAAATAACCTCCGATCTCGATCCTGCCTAAAAAGATCGGGATCGGAATCGCGATCGCTCAACCCTAGTAGCCATAGCTAGGAGGCTCCTGTAGATGTGACCTTTAAAGGAGAAAGAAATGTTTAACGCAGACCCTATCATAGCTCTCATTTGACAGCCGGCACTTCAGATATCAATCAGGATGAATACACCAATTTAGACCGCCATCCCAATAATTTAGCATTGCGACAGATAAGGTTGTTGACATCTGTATCGGTTGATCTGTTCTTATGGTCCAAATTAGGTTGCAACTAAGTAGAGTAGGGGTCCCCTTTAAAGGGAGTCCATAAGGTCCGAACCAATAATAATGTACTGTAATGACCTTTTATTAGGCGCAGAGACATATTTTAGTAGCCATAAACTGATGAAGCAATGGGGAGACACTGCAAGTGCACTGGAGGCGGGGACAGCTTTGTCTATAGACAGTCAATGATGCAAAGAAAGGCTGAAAATTTAATTTATATCTAGGAAGTGATTTTAGAGGAGAGTCAGAGGACTTCTGTCAATAGGCCCCGCCTCCAGTGCACTTACAGGCTTATTGCCATATTGGTAGAAAGATTATCATTAGAGATGAGCGAACAGTGTTCTATCGAACACATGTTCGATCGGATATCAGGGTGTTCGCCATGTTCGAATCGAATCGAACACCACGTGGTAAAGTGCGCCAAAATTCGATTCCCCTCCCACCTTCCCTGGCGCCTTTTTTGCACCAATAACAGCGCAGGGGAGGTGGGACAGGAACTACGACACTGGGGGCATTGAAAAAAATTGGAAAAAGTCATTGGCTGCCGAAATCAGGTGACCTCCATTTTAGACGAATAGTGGATTTCAAATCCGGGTCATATGAGAATGTGAACTTTGTGACTATGAGACAGGGATAGCTGTACAGGCAGGGATAGCTAGGGATAACCTTTATTTAGGGGGGAATGTTATTAAAAATAACTTTTTGGGGCTCTATCGGGTGTGTAATTGTGATTTTTGTGAGATAAACTTTTTCCCATAGGGATGCATTGGCCAGCGCTGATTGGCCGAATTCCGTACTCTGGCCAATCAGTGCTGGCCAATGCATTCTATTAGCTTGATGAAGCAGAGTGTGCACAAGGGTTCAAGCGCACCCTCGGCTCTGATGTAGCAGAGCCGAGGCTGCACAAGGGTTCAAGCGCACCCTCGGCTCTGATGTAGGAGAGCCGAGGGTGCACTTGAACCCTTGTGCACCCTCAGCTCTGCTACATCAGAGCCGAGGGTGCGCTTGAACCCTTGTGCACACTCTGCTTCATCAAGCTAATAGAATGCATTGGCCAGCGCTGATTGGCCAATGTATTCTATTAGCCTGATGAAGTAGAGCTGAATGTGTGTGCTAAGCACACACATTCAGCTCTACTTCATCGGGCTAATAGAATGCATTGGCCAGCGCTGATTGGCCAGAGTACGGAACTCGACCAATCAGCGCTGGCTCTGCTGGAGGAGGCGGAGTCTAAGATCGCTCCACACCAGTCTCCATTCAGGTCCGACCTTAGACTCCGCCTCCTCCGGCAGAGCCAGCGCTGATTGGCCGAAGGCTGGCCAATGCATTCCTATGCGAATGCAGAGACTTAGCAGTGCTGAGTCAGTTTTGCTCAACTACACATCTGATGCACACTCGGCACTGCTACATCAGATGTAGCAATCTGATGTAGCAGAGCCGAGGGTGCACTAGAACCCCTGTGCAAACTCAGTTCACGCTAATAGAATGCATTGGCCAGCGCTGATTGGCCAATGCATTCTATTAGCCCGATGAAGTAGAGCTGAATGTGTGTGCTAAGCACACACATTCAGCACTGCTTCATCACGCCAATACAATGCATTAGCCAGTGCTGATTGGCCAGAGTACGGAATTCGGCCAATCAGTGCTGGCTCTGCTGGAGGAGGCGGAGTCTAAGGTCGGACCTGAATGGAGACTGGTGTGGAGCGATCTTAGACTCCGCCTCCTCCAGCAGAGCCAGCGCTGATTGGTCGAGTTCCGTACTCTGGCCAATCAGCGCTGGCCAATGCATTCTATTAGCCCGATGAAGTAGAGCTGAATGTGTGTGCTTAGCACACACATTCAGCTCTACTTCATCAGATCGCTCCACACCAGTCTCCATTCAGGTCCGACCTTAGACTCCGCCTCCTCCAGCAGAGCCAGCGCTGATTGGCCGAATTCCGTACTCTGGCCAATCAGCACTGGCTAATGCATTGTATTGGCGTGATGAAGCAGTGCTGAATGAGTGTGCTTAGCACACACATTCAGCTCTACTTCATCGGGCTAATAGAATGCATTGGCCAATCAGCGCTGGCCAATGCATTCTATTAGCGTGAACTGAGTTTGCACAGGGGTTCTAGTGCACCCTCGGCTCTGCTACATCAGATTGCTACATCTGATGTAGCAGTGCCGAGTGTGCATCAGATGTGTAGTTGAGCAAAACTGACTCAGCACTGCTAAGTCTGCATTCGCATAGGAATGCATTGGCCAGCCTTCGGCCAATCAGCGCTGGCTCTGCCGGAGGAGGCGGAGTCTAAGGTCGGACCTGAATGGAGACTGGTGTGGAGCGATCTTAGACTCCGCCTCCTCCAGCAGAGCCAGCGCTGATTGGTCGAGTTCCGTACTCTGGCCAATCAGCACTGGCCAATGCATTTCTATGGGGAAAAGTTAGCTTGCGAAAATCGCAAACTGACAGGGATTTCCATGAAATAAAGTGACTTTTATGCCCCCAGACATGCTTCCCCTGCTGTCCCAGTGTCATTCCAGGGTGTTGGTATCATTTCCTGGGGTGTCATAGTGGACTTGGTGACCCTCCAGACACGAATTTGGGTTTCCCCCTTAACGAGTTTATGTTCCCCATAGACTATAATGGGGTTCGAAACCCATTCGAACACTCGAACAGTGAGCGGCTGTTCGAATCGAATTTCGAACCTCGAACATTTTAGTGTTCGCTCATCTCTAATTATCATCTCTGCATTGCTTCATTGATTTGTGGCTTAAATGGAATATTTCGGCTCCTATTAAAGCCCCCTACATTCCACTATAAGGTTTGGGAGGCATTTTGGACTCCTTTCAGTACTAAGGTCATGTCACCTCAGCCGGGCAAATTGTGCATTGTTGTCCTAGGGGCACGTGTTGGCTTCTCAGCCCCCTGTTTCATCTCACTTCACAGGCAATAGTGTAACCAGCATTTGTTCTTCCTGTCTTTGAAGGGATGAGAAGATTTGAAAGGTTTAGCTTTTCGGTGTAACTAAACAAGCACCATAGACAGGGTCTGCTTTAGTCTGCAGGATACTGCGATCAGATAGGCTGATTATCAAGGAAGGAAAAGGAATTTGCTAAGCTTCTGGAAATCAGCTTGATAAAGATAGTTCTTTAAAGATAAAACAGGGAGGCCTTCAAACCCCTACATATGTTCTTCTGCCATTTGTTTTCTTAGTAGATCTACTCATCTATATCTCTGCTTATTCTATTCACTGGACTTCCCTTACACATGATACATGTCAACACTTGTCATACACACAAATAGAAATGAGCGCGAGACATTACACTGTGGGATTCTTACTAAAATAATCCTTAGGGAAATTCAGTGTGTTACAGCAGCATAGATAATACAGTAATATATTACAATAAAGAACACATACAAGCCCATAACAGATAGGAAAGATGCTAGGAGTCATAGCAACTAAGAAGAAAAAGAAGGGCTCAGGATCATTTAGTTCTCTGTGTGGAGTGATCTTTGCTTAGCCTGATGTTGATTATACAGCCTGGCCGTGGTTGGGAGGAAGGATCTCCAATAGATCCTTCTCACACTTGGGGTGAAGCAGTCGGTCACTGTCAGTACTGCGCAGTGCTATCACGGTCTCATACATGGGATGGGTGTTATTCTCCAGTGTGGCGCTCACCCTGGACAGCATCCTTCTGACCCATCAAGACATGGACACAAACAAGATTTCTGAAGGGTGTCATGGGGTATCTGGCACCAAGATCTTGACAGCAGTTCCTTTTAGTCTAAAGCAGACCTGGGCAATGTACAGCCCCTGGGCCATATCCGGCCCTCTGACTGATTAAGTCCGGCCCGCATAGCTTGACTAGGGAGGCGTGTCTTAGTGCCGGCAGGACAGTGCAAGAAGATGGAGACATGTGGTGTGTGTCCTAAGATACTGAGAGGGGGGTGGGATGTGAGATGCAGGGTGGAGAGTGTGTGTGTGTGTGTGTCTGTATGTGTGTGTCTGTCAGTGTGTCAAATATCTAACCATCCCAGTTTGGACCTGGTCAAAATATCTTAGATTCTTACACTTGCCCATTGTACCTGCTTCCTTCATACCAACATCTAAAAACTGAATAACTACCTGTTATATCCTATAGCTTGACATGGTCCAAAGTCATTCATATATTCATGTTCTTCACTTCATCAGTTTCCATGTTATAGCTGATCATTTAGCATCCTTACTCTGGGAACATGCAACCAACATTATAGAAGGTTACCTACTTGACTAGTGTATGTATATACCGCATTGTGTACAAGTTGCGGGGAAGTTTAGAAAAAATATTGCAAGGTAAGAATGCAAAAATAGAAGTGTTATTAGTTATTAGAAGTGAATAAACAAGAGAGAAATCTAAATCCCATCAATGTTTGATGTGACCTTTGTTCTTTGTCTTCCATCAGTAGTTCTTGGTACTTGCAGACCGTTTTTGAAGGAGCTCAGTAGGGAGGTTGTTCTCGCCATCTTGGAGAACTAAGCCCAGATCTTCTGTAGATGTAGGCTTGGCCCAATCCTTCTGTCTCTTCACGTCATCCCAGACAGACTGGAAGATGTTGAGACTAGGGCTCTGCGGGGACCGTATTATCACTTCCAGGACTCCTCCTCCCAATAGCAGTCGCATCAGATATTGAATGGATTTAGATTTCCCTTTTACTCTCTGCATTCTTACTTTGCTGCATTTATTCCACTCCTAACTGAAATTTTTGGAAATTACTTGTGCAACTCCATCTACAAAGGTGAATCTTGACTTACAGTTACAACTTTGTGTGTCCTGGAGCGGTTACTGTTCAGTGTAAGGACACAACAACCCTATGCAGAATTGCTAACCTGCTGTAAAATTCCAGGAATCTTGGTTTGGAGGAGCGTGCTTGAATGTGAAAGTACATTATTCATGTAGCTGTGACAGCTGCACACTTTCCGCCTCATTTTTGGGAGTGCACAGCTGTGCAGGACAGCAGTTCATACTCAGAGGGGTCTGCTGGATTTACTCCCACTCCCAAACAAACAAAGTGTGTATGGCCTGATAACATCCATTCTTTATAGTGTAAACCATAGCAGCACATTATGGGCTCTTATCACTCGTATGTCAGTGATGATCTACAGCACATACATGGCCAAAGCAGTGTCTTCATGTTTTAATATAAGCCGCTGTTAGAGGTGAAGAATGACATGTACTTTCTACTGTTCCCATAAATGTTCCTAAAGATTTCCTGAAAATTGCATATGAAACGCTCAACACTTCATTTTCCAAGTTATATGTGATGAATCTCTTCAGTGAGGTCCTAAAAAAAATACAATAGCAAATTTGTAGTGATAAAAACTAGTAAAGTAAATTATATTGTCCGCTGATCAGGTAGGAAGAGTCTGGCCAATAAAGCCCATTACGCTGGCCAATGTACAGCACCTTGTAGCCATGTGCTGCTCGTAGAGTTACATCTCGTATGTGGCTTAAGGGTGAGCACACATGATAGGGCGCCATCCACATCCATGTTGTGTCTGAAGTCCTGTCCACCCATGGCATCCAACAACACCAGCCATTAACCAAGGTGAACAGGGCTTCAGACACAATGTGGATTCATCCAGCTCACCATCTTGTGTGCTCACCCTTTAAAGGCAATTTTAGATGGGGCAGGTTTGCTCCGTGATATACAGACCATTTGTTGGCCGCATTTCTTGGATCGAACCCTGAGCCAAGATTTGGACTCCCATTTTTGCTTTCTTGCATCTCTAAAAACATGATTATAATACAGGACAGTAAAACCAAGGGGGTCAGGGACTCCTTAATACTGGAAGTCTGGGTCCAGGAAATATAGCTAACATTCAGTCCATATCTCACAGACTTTCCCTGTATGAAGCCAGCCATAAAGATATAGCCAGACAACAAGCTCCGCACCATAGCTGCATGTTTGTGCTCGATATTTCATCTGGTACTTTTGCTATAATTGACTTTCCTCTAGTTCGATGTATCATATATGTCAGGTGTGGCTTAGTTGGCCCACGTCTTTTTTGTTCCAGATCTTTAAAAAATGTCCAAATTGGGCCATTCCATGGTTGCCATGTTATGTTATCCTTTCATATTAGATTTTGGTGGGTCAGTGGGTCAATCCACCAATGTCTGCTTTTGTGAGGTTCTTGATATCTTTACCCCTGGTGTATACTCATCTCCTCCACTTTATGGGCAGATGTGTGAGTTCTCTAATGGACGCTTAATGGATATCTTATGTGTTCCGTTTTTCGATGAGAATTTCTGTGTGTTTAGTTCAGTCTATGACTGATCCGAACCAACAACTATTCTTTACTTTTTTGTGTGCTGCTTCAACACAGTCCTTTTATCTCCTTGTATACAGACAAACGTAATGTTTGACATTCTGCGATTGTGTGTTCCTTTCTAGATGGTAGCGAAGATTGCTAGACAATGGGGTTTTGATGTTCTGACATCATTCCTCGGTTTATATGGAAGTAATAGCGAGCTCCATAGTAACGGCCATCAGCACATGGGTATAGAGGAAGGTACCGACAGACGCCGAGCACCTCATCACTTATCAAATAGGAGATACTAAATATTTACACAGTGCAGCCTGGCACACTTCATGTTCTTAGAATATGTGGGAGGGGGTCAGCGAAATAATAGACGGGTGCTGGCTTTATCTATCTACCAAGTTGTACAAAGATATTATATTATAGACTGCTATATATTTCTAGAATGCAATCCATAATATATTATATGAATTTTATCACCATGTGTCTTTAATCTGGTCCACAATTTCTATGGTCCTTGTGCCAGAATTCCAGTGCCCGGTTCTCCTTTGTGGTGCAAATCAGTTTACACCAGTTTGTTATTGATTTGCACCAAAAGTTTTCTGGTGCAAAGAAACAAACTGAAGCCAAAAAAAAGCAAAAAGCGCCTAACTTTACCAAAATGCACCAAATGTATCACTCAGCGTGCAACACTATGATGAATTCAAGTTTCAGTTGAGGCCTCACGTTGTGGAAAAGCTGAGTTTTCTGTTGCAAACTTTGTGGATTTGGCAGAATGGAGAGATGTGAGCGCTGCTATTCTATTTCCCATTTGTTTTAAAGTCATTGTAGGCTGAAAAAATGAACAAAACAGAAAAACTTGCAACAAAAAACTCAATGTGTGATCTCAGTCTTGTGCTGGGGGCTGGGGCATTGGGTTTTCTGAAATTTAGAAGAACACTGCTAACAAGACAAAAATGATGCCATGTTACAGAACACGATGGGGCCCCTACATTCAATGTGACTGCAACTTCTAGTTGCAAGAAAACCCTTCAATGCTTGATCTTTTTATTATTAGTAGGGTTGAGCAATCGTGTTCGGAAAAGATCGGATTCCTAGCGGCGATCAAGAAAATTTCACGATCGCCATTGGAATTCCGAACATGATCTTTTTATGTGGGATCGAGATTGGTGATTTTTCCCATAATGCATTGCTTAGCCTTCACACTGAGTATACAATGTATATTCAGTGTGAAGGCTCCGCAGCAGTTCCATAGGAATGAATGGAAGCAGCTGACACACAGCCTTAACCCCCTGCGCGCCGGCTGCCTTCATTCATTCGAATGGAAGGCTAAACTAAATCTCTAGCAGCTACTTACCTCTAGAGATGGCTGCTCCGGTGCCCTCCTTCTTCTTGCCTCGCTGCCCCGCCTCCCAGGTTAGTGTTTAAAGCGCTAGGTAGGCGGGGCTTGTGGCTTAGAGTGTGGGCGGGTACAGGGTGCGGAGACGTGACGTCTCCCCTCCCAGTACCCGCCCACACTCTCCTAACCCGCCCACATTCTCCTAGCCTGGCAGGGAGGGGGCAGCGAAGAGAGAAGAGCAGCGTGGAGCGGCAGCGAGGCGAAGAATGAAGGCACGGGGCACAGGACCAGCCATCTCTGGAGGTAAGTGGACACCAGGGGGTAGGATTGCTTTTAAAATCCGATCTCCGATTTAGAAAAATATCCCATTGACTTGCATTGGGATCGGAATTGGGATCGAGATCGGGTTCGAATGAAAAGTGATCGGAAATTGGATTTTAAAATCGATCCTGAAAAGTCAAGATCGGCTCAACCCTAATTATTAGATGTCGCTGCACCCTAAGGGTCAATGTGGATTCTGCGTCAGAATCCGCGTCCAAAAACTCAGTGAGCATTGACACTCAGGGTCACAGTGACTCCATTCACTCGTATTAATGAAGGAGTCATATGGTGACACTGCAATCTTTGATCATGTGACCATGTAGCCCTTGTATACGGTGGGATGAAACGTTAGGTAAATCCTAAGATATGAGATGCTTCCGTGTAATGTAGCATGCACCAGTTGCAATGAAAACTAGAATGTTTTCCTGTAGCCTCTGAATCTGCTTTACTTGGCACTCCTGACCGCCATATGCAGATTACTATGTATTCAGGTCAGAAAAACGTCAAGGAAAAAGGGGAAAGTGAGTATTTATTTTGTTCGGAAGTGTTCAGTTTTAGCAAATTGCTTTCGAGGTCACAGATCTAAAGCCACAATTACATAATCAGTCAACCCCGGTAACAAAACCCAGTCGTAAAAGCACGAAAGGCTTGTCAAGGAGTAGCTGAGACGGTGATGGAAAGAAGCCAAAGTCACATTGGAGAACAGAGGCTCCGTGAATGGGAAAGTGTCTCACATTCTGTGGCGAGCACAAGAGACCACTCTGTAAAGGGAAATGTCCTTCCTTTCATTCACCTGACATGGCATTTGCTAGGCCTCTTGAAAATGGAGAATTCTGTGTCTTTTTGTCTCAGCAGTTCTGAAAACTACTCTGTTCCTTCTTTTTTTTTTGTCAGGACTGAAGAATGATGGCTGCCGGGAAATTTGCCAGTTACCCTAGAAACGTACAAACGAACCATCCTTTCCCACTGGCGGCCTCAATGGATCTTCTAAGCAGCAAATCCCCCCTTGCTGAGCGTCGGGCTGATTCGTTTCAGGATGTATGTATCCATGGCACATTACCACGTAAAAAGAAGGACAGGACTCCCATTAGATCCAGTGACATGTTCAGCCACATGGGAACCTTGCCACACTTCAAGTCACACAGGCAACCTACCTCTAAAATGCAGGATATAATAGAGGAATATCCATTTCAGGACAGGAGAACGGCAATGTATCCTACAAGGTAATGCAGAAAACTTGAAACTGTTTTATAACTTGTTGCATGGAAATAATAAGGTTTTCCAGGCTAAAAATGCTGATTATAGGTCAACAATATCAGATTGTGGAATGAACACCTCGGCACCCTGATCAGATACTCAGAGATAGGAGCAGGAAGCAGACAGCTCCGTTCTCTGTGTAGTGGCTGAACTGAGTCACTGCAGCTTAACCCTGAATCAAATAAATAGCTGATCTGCAGTACCTGGTCTGGCCACTACACAAAGAACGGAGCTGTCTGCTTCCTGTTCCATTCTTGTGTATCAGATGCTGAGAACAGCTGAACGATTGGGTTTCTGGGGTGTCTTCCCACCATTATCATTATTTTTCAACTAAAACCAAATGGTCATATTAGTTCTAAAAAGTTTCTAGTTGTGGTTTAGGGCAAAAACATATACCATACCTATTGTTGATCTGTCCATATGCTGCTATGCCAAGTGTTAGATGTTTTACATGATGGACAACGACGACACCCAACAGACCCCACTGACTGCCATATTGTCCGACATGTTAAAGAGGACCTTTCACCATATCCAGGCACAGGCAGTTCTATATACTGCCAGAAAGCTGACAGTGCGCTGAGTTCAGCGCACTGTCGGCTTTCCCGATCTGTGCCCGGTATGAAGAGCTTACGGTCCGGTACCGTAGCTCTTCAATGGTCAGAAGGGCGTTTCTGACCATTAGCCAGGAACGTCCTTCTGCCTTGCGGCGCCTATCACGCTGTGCTGTGGAGTGGGGAGGAACGCCCCCTCCCTCTGCTCACAGCGCTCGTCCATAGACTAGCATTATCAGGAGAGGGAGGGGGCGTTCCTCCCCGCTCCACAGCACAGCGCGATAGGCGCCGCGAGGCAGAAGGGCATCCCTGGCTAATGGTCAGAAACGCTCTTCTGACCATAGAAGAGCTACGGTACCGGGCCGTAAGCTCTGTACACCGGGCACAGATCGGGAAAGCCGACAGTGCGCTAAATTCAGCGCACTGTCAGCTTTCCGGCAGTATATAACACTGCCTGTGCCTGGATATGGTGAAAGGTCCTCTTTAAGCAGGGTTCACACTAGCGTCGGTGTCCAACAGCTAGTGTCCGATGTTAATGTCCGCGGAAGATTTTAGCATCGGACACTAGCTGCGTCCGTTCACAATTTGCATTGTTTTAAATGGGACTTCATGTAGTGTCCTTAAGATGTCCGATTTTTCAAGCGGACAGCAAAATCCTACACGTACAATTTTGCTGTCCGCTTGAAAAATCAGACATCTTTGCAAACGGACACTTAAGGACAGCCAAGGACACTAAAGGACACTACATGATGTCCCATTTAAAACAATGCAAATTGTGAACGGACGCAGCTAATGTCCGATACTAAAATCTTCAGTGGACATTAGCATCGGACACCGACGCTAGTGTGTAAGCCCCCTTACCAGACAAGATAATGCTGCGTTGCACTTTTTCTTTGTAATGGAGTTTGCTATCCGGGCCTCCATCGCAGATGTGACTAGAGCCTTATTGTAGCCTATGTATTCTCTTCTATAGTCAGATAGCACTATAGGGCTCTTTTAAGCAAATGCTTAGAGCAAATATTTGGGAGACATGATCGGCACAATGCAGAAGCTGAGTGTGTCCCAAAGTATTTTTACAAGCCTTTACTCAGTTGTCAGAACTTTTCAATCACTGCTACACAGATAGAAACCTCTTTGTACAAGTTTCTAGAAAACAAAGGGTGTATTAGAGTTATAGGCTTAGGACAAATGGGTAAACGCCTTGTAGACTGCTACTCTGTAATACAGGCAAAGTGCGGCTCTCTCTGCCTGTTCAGTCTAGTTTGTACATTTATTACACCGTAGATTCGGTCTGTGACCAGAAGCTGAAAATACCAGATGTTATCTGTACACGGCAACTGGAGCGTGCTGCTACACCATAATTATGTCCTATAACTAAAAGGTAAAAGAGGGTCAACCAGAAAGAATGTGAACCCTGCAGTGGAAAGTTCTGAAGGTCTTGTTTAGTCCAAGTGCAATGACCAGGCGACTACAACATAACACAAGGCAGTTCTGGCCAGTTCCATTGTGAGCAGTGATGGTAGAGATGACATATTTCAGTAGATGTTCCAAGATCCGGAGAGTGTTACTAACATCATAGAAATACTAGGTAGTCCTGGGTCAGTCTAGGGCTAATGAGGAGGGAATGGGAGAGGTGCCCAAATGGAAATGCTTTGATATTGCTCATGTGGATTTTAGGAGCGAAAGTGGTCATTGGTAGAGATGAGCGAACACTGTTCGGATCAGCCGATCCGAACAGCACGCTCCCATAGAAATGAATGGAAGCACCTGTGACGTCGGCCGGCCGCCGGCAAAGTCAGCGTCACAGGTGCTTCCATTCATTTCTATGGGAGTGTGCTGTTCAGATCAGCTGATCTGAACAGTGTTCGCTCATCTCTAGTCATTGGGTCCCCATTAACCTTAATAAAGCTTAGCCAGGTTTCCCTATGCAGCTGAGGCTACAAAATTATTGGGAACAGATCTATTTGCCGCCTTCACTTGTCATATACACTGTCCACCAGTAAGTATTTGGACACCTGTGGTAGAATAGAAAAATAACATTTATTCATATTCAGTAGTTGGTAGAGCTTCAACCCTCCGGGGCTTTCCACAAGTCCTTGTATCACGGCTAGTGGTGTTTTATTCCATTCGGCTTGGAGAAGACAGGTAAGTTCTTTCACCGATTTTGGATGGCTGCTGCACCTCTTAGTCCCAGAGGTGCTCGATTGGGTTCAGGTCTGGGCTCTGGGCAGGACAGTCCGGTCGGTTAACCTGATTGTCACTGTACCAAGCCATGGTAGACCTCACTACATAACAGCTGGCATTGTCATCCTGGAAGTGACATTGGTCTGACCCATAGAACCACCATAATGTAGGGAAGCACACTGTTATCTAAAATAATGCAATAGGCTTCGGCATTGAGTTTACCATGCACTGGGACCAAGGCGTGATGTACATCACGACCACAGATATCTTCCTTTGCATGGATGTCCAAATACTTATTGGTAGACAGTGTAGTGCCCACATTACACTCTCCAGGCCAAGGCTTGTGATTGCTGAGGGTGCCAGCTTCAGACCCCAAGCAATCTGCGACCTAAACCCTTCCCATGGATAGGAACTAGCGGCTGAGATGGGGAAATCATTTCTTCCACTAGTAATATAAACAGGATTTTGGTGAAACTGAGCTTTGGATACTTTAATATGAAGTCCATACACGCCAGACAGCTGCATCAACTGTGTCTGCAGAACTGACATTGCCGGGTCCAGTCCTACAAGAACGAGAAGTCGTACGTGACAGTGACACAGTCCTGACTTCTTTCAAGGCAGCCAACTCTTCATCCTCCTTGTTTATAGTCTATAGCACATGGATTTATTACTTCTATAACTCTTAGAACAAGTCTCTTGCACAATACATTTTTAGCACATAGTTCATATTCTGCAGTTTGCAGCTTCAGCAGAGGCCAGCACCGCCAATCCACTGTTCTGTCATGGTTTCTGAAGTTTCTTTGGCACTTTGAAGGACTTTCAGAGATCTGCAATGTGCATGACATCAGCAGCATGGAAGCTGCACAAAGACAATAGGCTCTCATAAAACAGTCATTTGGTTACATTGTACTTCATCTGACATCAGCAATCTATAAACAAAGCCTTGTGAGACCGTGAATGACTTGGCACAGCTCTCATTATGGATGCCACGCCATTAAAAAAAAAACAGTCTGTCCCTGTGCCCACTTTATATTCTCATGGTGAGAAGCATATGTACAATGCTATATACAATGGTATGTAGGAGATTAATATACTATAAAGCCTGGCACATGAGTAACTTTGTTGGTGACATTGAGTGGTTGATGGTCATGACATTCCCATGACTTTCGAGTGGCTGAACGCCATCACATTCCTATAAACTTGCACACTTGAAGATTCCTGGTACAAAAAGTTCATCTTCATAGCGTATCCCAAATTACCAGGCATCATTACAAGGAGTACTCATCTACTTCAGATATGCCAAGTCTCATGCCAAGTATCGGAAGACAAAGAATGAGCAGCCCTGTGTGAAGCCGTCCCATGTCCTGCACCGTCTACAGTCGGTGATTCACGTGGAATGAATTCATTGCCCTCAGAAAAGAGGAACTATGCAATCACATTTATTCCCTAAAATAGAATAGAGTCAAATGGGCTTTTTGTGACTCAAATCTATGTTCCTTTAACCCTGGAGTTACCTTCAAGTAGCAGATTAAGTGGAGATAAGTAGTATATTGGCAAAAATAGCCTAGTCTGGAGGTGGTGTCGCAAGGCGGACGCCGCAGGTGAATCAGCCGTGGAACCCGCCTGAAGGAAGGGCAGCTCGCTGAGCAGGAACAAACTGCTCACAGAAAAGGAAGTGACCGGCTCCCATTGATTTCAATGGGAGGCGGCAAGATTTTGATGCGGACTCCGCATCAAAATCCTGACCATTTTGCCCCGTGTGAACTAGCCCTTAGGTCCCATTCACATGACCCCAGTTGTGTATCGGTCTGTCATAAACGGAACAAATGGCATTCATATAGAGTCTATGGTTTCTACAGGACTGAGCCATAGAAATGAATAGGACCCACTCCATACTTTACAACTCTGCCTCCACACAGATCCTTGAAAGTAAGGTCATATGTAGGGTTGAGCCGATCTTGACTTTTCAGGATCGATTTTGAAATCCGATTTCCAATCATTTTTATTCAAACCCGATCTCGATCCCTATTCACTATACAGCATGGAATCTAACAATTGAACGCTTTAATTGTTAGAATCCACGCTATGTAGTGATTTCTTTTAATCATTAAGTAGCCAGAGGATTTATTTTTTAATCCTCTGGCTACTTAGTCCCCCCTGGTGTCCACTTACCTGCAGAGATGGCTGGTCCGGTGCCCGGTGTTCTCGTTCTTCTTCGCCTCACTGTCCCCGCCTCCCAGGTTAGGAGAGTGTGGGCGGATTAGGAGAGTGTGTCTCTACCCAATAGCTACTTTGGTGCTTCTCACTTCATCATAAACTTGCACATAAGGCCGAGCTTGAATGTTTATTCCTGCGGGAGATAGGGATAATAAGTCTGCCAGACCCTACTACAACAAAGCATCAAGCACGTTGAAATTCAACATACTTTTTATGGAACAATCGGGGGACCTATAATATTGCCAGTCAGTCCCATAAAATGTGCAGGATGATGTTTATCTTGTATATATCTGACTATAGTCAGTTCTACAACACACTGCAGCTTTATGGTGCTCATGTAATCAGCTCACTAGGTATCTTTATATCTGATAGGGTTGAGCGATCGGGTTCAGAAAAGATCGAATCAGGATTGGCGATCGAGCAAATTTCGTGATTGGGATCGGCTGGAAAATGATCGGAAATCGGACTTTGAAATCTCAAGATCAGCTCAACCCTAAAAGTGATTTTTCCCATAGAGAAGCATTGACTAGGGTTGAGCAATCGGGATCGGGAAAGATCGGATCCCGATCGGCGATCGAGCAAATTTCACGATCGGCTGCAAAATGATCGGAAATCAGATTTTAAAATCGATCCTGAAATCTCAAGATTGGTTTGACCCTACTGATAGTCCATCACTGGATACCATGAGGTGGTCGTACAGTAATGTATATATATCGCACAAGCATGGAATATGATAAATTAGACTGACACAGTACTGTTAGGCAGAACAGGAGTCCCTCTGTCTGACCTCAACCGATATTACCCAATTTGTAATAAAATCCACAGGAGAAGGAAGTGAGGCAGATGGAAACCCTCCAGATGTTTTCTCTGACACACTCCACCGTCTATCACCAAATCCATGTCAAGCGTTATAAATATATATGGACATATTTTCGAGAAATATGAAAGGTGGTTGAGTCATGACGTTCCCGGCAGGTGGAATGTGGGATTTCTTCAAAAATATGTTGATAAAGTCCTTCAGGCTGTTGAAATTCACATGAGCTTATTACATACTGCGCTAGCAATGGAAGCATTGACTAGTTATCGTGGAGTTATTCAAGCGTCCTAGAGTATATTTGTACAAGGAAATCCAGGT
Organism: Leptodactylus fuscus; assembly: GCF_031893055.1. Taxonomy (NCBI): domain Eukaryota; kingdom Metazoa; phylum Chordata; class Amphibia; order Anura; family Leptodactylidae; genus Leptodactylus; species Leptodactylus fuscus. The sequence continues at coordinate 71,007,114 of NC_134273.1, read as the reverse complement.
TTTCTTAATCCAACATACTTCAGGTTTGGAATACCTAACCAGTGAGTAGTGTGTGGGTTTCTTCTGCAGCTATTCAAGCATGTTTGCCCTCACCACCATTCATATAATGTACAATGCGATGGGCGGCTGGCTTTGCTATTACAATGAATGTCAGTCTGCCAGACTCCATAGCATGGCTAACTAGCAGAGAACATGCAAGGGATGGGATGAATCAAGCCCTTGGATTGTCACCTAAAAACCTTGGGGGATATAAGTGGACACAGACCCCCTTTGAGGACTCCTTTGGGCCACATTGTGTAAAACTCAGCGTTTTGGCCCAGGTAGAAACGCAATGGCAAAAAACACGGTACCGGCGTCCATACATTGAAGAAAAGTATCTGCAGAGGAAATGCTGTCATGTCTTTGTAAATCACAGCATGTCAATTCTACCGATGGAAACACTAGTGTTTTCCGTATAGGTATCATAAAAGCAGAAAGTCTGCAGAGGAATCCTCTATGGAGAGGTGAAAATTGCTGTGGAAAAAAATCCAGTGCGTTTCCGTCGCGGTCTTTTGCGCAGCGGCTTTCAGCTGTGGCTTGCTATGTGAGGCCTTAGCCTTAGAGTCCATTGACACTGAGTTTTTTGGCGCTGATTCTGACGCTGAATCCGCGTCAGAATCCACGTGTAAAAAAAAGCCTCCCATTGACTTCAATGGGTACCTAGCGGAAAAAGGAACCCATTGAAGTCAATGGGAGGCTTTTTTTCCATGTGGATTCTGACACGAGTTCAGTGTCAAAATTAGTGCCAAAAAACTTTGAGTGATTGGACCCTTTTAGGGTAAGTTCACACAGAGTTTTCTGGTCAGGATTTTGAGGCTTCAAAATCCTGACCAAAAAGACGGCTTCCATTGAAATCAATGGGAATCGGTCATTTCTTCTTTCCATCTCCTGGGAAAAAGAAGCGATGTGCTCGTTCTTTCAGGCGGATTTGCCTCGCGACATCCACTTGAAGACACTCCCTCCCGACTAGGTCCATTCATGTGGGACTAATCCAGAGCGGAGTGTGCGACTGGATGCTGGTGCACTGCACCGGCATCCAGTCGCAGCTACTTGTATTTTGGACTGGAACCTGAGGCGGCCTCCGCCGTGTGAACCTGGCCTTAGAGAACTTGTACATGGGCCGATAACCAGGGCAGTGATCAGAAGTGGACACTCCCAGGAAAGTTCATTCCTGCTCTTTGGTTGCATTTACATGAAGCAGCCCTTGCTAATATTTGGGTATGACCTGATATAGTAGTTTGCATTTGCTGATCGCACATCCTCTGTTTACAAATGTAACGTGCTGCCAGATTCCCAGATGGGAACCATGTGGTGTGAATATGGCCTTACTCATTACTCCTTTCCCATGCACTTATGTCACACGATGCAAAGTATATTGCTTTTTACTGGAATCTTAGTTGGAGAAGTCAGTTTCCTCGTGCTTTCCTATCACCATTGAGCACCAAATTCCTTGTTTTTAGCCTATTGAAAGGACTTTTTTTTTTTAGAATTCTCAATGTCTGTTTTATAAAATACTTAAATTCCCCATAAAATAAAATTTTTGAAGCGTTGTTTCCTGTTCTGGCCCTACCATGTTCCCGCTGGTCTCTGCTTTCTGGTCCCATCTTGACCCATTCAGCCAATCACTGGATGGCGCCAATCACCATTGCAGACAGTAATTGGCTGAGCTGGTGTTTCCTCTGTGTTGTTACAAGAACAGGCAATGGAGCCCAATGTTGGAACAAGATTGTCTGGTCATTGGTGAGTACTATTATGTTATTGACCTATTGTGAGCCTGTCTAAGATAGTTTTCAGCCATTTAATCCCTGTCTGACAAGCCCCAGTATTGTTACGGATATACAATTACATAAAGCTAGCATGTTGGCAGAGGTGACAGTTAATATATTTATCAAACTATTGTTGAACTATATCAAGGGCCTCCTGCATTGGGTGTGCCCGCAGGGTACCTAGTTTATACATGTTGGTTTCTTATGGAATAGCCTTGGGGTCGGAGCCGCAGTCAGGGTGATTGATGACACTGTCACACACCCCACACACCTGTATCAGTGTCGTGCCTCTACTTTGTACAACCTGAGACGTTGAGGAGTTTCTCACTGCGGATTTCTGCATAAAGCATCTATGCTGATTCTTCACATACCTGTTGTGGGATGGATTCAGGTGTATCAGCAATTGGGATAGGTTTAGGCCAATTCTATGGATAGCGGAGAGAGGGCCAACAAGGGCCTTTGGATTGACAAACAGATGCTTGATAGATAATATGGCTGATTGTGGAACTTGTCTCCAGTCCCAGAAACTTAAAGGGGCTCTATCATTAGATTTTCCGGTTTTTAGATAAACGTATGCCTTTTAAAAGGGCTATTCAGATGCTGCTAATCATTTTTGCCCCCCCCCCCTTTTTCTGAATTACCGTAAAAATGTATATGCAAGTCAGTCCTACCGTGCACCCCCACGTCATAGCTTGTTCACGCCCTCCTCTCTTCTTTGACGTCCTCCTCCTTGCGATTCACCGCCTCCAGCCCGGCGGCCTCAATCGAAATCTCGCACATGCACTACTGCGCACACTCCAGCGCCAATTTTGTGTAGAAAACTGCTCAGTTCCCCTGAGAACTACGTAAGCGTGCTGCGCATGCGCAGTACAGTCGCCGATGTTCTCTACAGAAAAATCGCATCGGAACGTGCGCATTAGCGCTCCGGAGGGGACGCTACTGTGCATGCGTGAGATTTTGATCAAAACCACCGGGCTGGAGGCGGTGAATTGCAAGGAGGAGGACGTCAAAGAAGAGAGGAGGGTGTGAACAAGCTATGATGTGGGGGGTGCACAGAACGCCCACCATACACGGTAGGCCGGATTTGCATATGCATTTTAATGGTAATTCAGAAAAACGGGGGGGGGGGGCAAAAACAATTAGCGGCACCTGAAGAGCCTGTTTATCTAAACACCAGTAAATCTAATGATAGAGCCCCTTTAAGTCAGGTAGGGAGCACAAACTGAACTGAGTAGTTCTGACATCAGTTGCTGCTGTTTGGTAGGGGTGATGAGTGGTTGGGTCCTAACTGATCCGATATTGAAGACGTAATCTAGGAATAGGTCATCACCATTTAAAACCAGGACAACCCCTTTAATTCAACTGGAATAGTCCTTTAGATTTTTGCATGTGATGGGGCAACTCCTTCCACAGCCACTTCAATGACTTGGGGTCATTCTTTTATGGCTAGTATATTTCCAGCTACTTCATCTCCTTTTATTTTATGGGTGTAGTTTTCCTTTAAGTGAATCAACACTTCCATGGTAATTATTAATGTTTTCCACGGTCCGTTGTAACTGACTCCAACACCAGCAACATAGAACAGCTGCAGATTTGGCCTATTCATTCATGCGGTAGCCGTTGATGTAAATTCAGGAGTCTCGGTCATCCATCAGGACAAATATCATCTCCAGGGACAAGGTATACAGTTTTCATGGAGAGGCCTTGTGTGTGTACTACCCCTGAGGTCAATGTTAGATCACCATTGGCTTGTTTACTAGACTTCCTGCATTTCTATGGGTCCACGTTTTGGGGAAAGCTATGGAATTTATGGATATCTATATTGGCACAGAATGCTGCCTCACCCAAAACCTGAAATAACAAGATATAGTATGTGAAATACAGCAGATCCCACCCACCCAGAGAAAGCTATGTCACTACCAGCAGCCCCTGAAAAAATGGCAACTGTTCCAGCTGTATATACATACCAGGCCCGCAGTGTTTGATGATCGTAGGGTAATGTGGGACACTTGTGGGGCTCAAGCAGATAGTGCCAAATGCAGATTCTTGGTCACAACTGGGAGACATTATTGCTGCTTGAAAAGGTATCGGAGAATGAATTACAAAGTGCACATAGAAATTCACTTCCTACAACCCTCAATGGCTGTCCCTCTGATCTGGTGCCACTTTTACTGGTGTAGGAACACATGTGAAGAGTCTTTACGAGACTAAATTATCTTGGTGGAGTTTTTATTTCCCACTACAAGATGGGTCAAACTGGGAAACAAATATAATGGGGGAATTTATTAAGATTGGGGTTTCAAACACCAGTCTTATGTCATTCCACATGCGCCAAAATTACTAGAGGCTCTGGCGTGAATGGAGCTGTACGCGGCACAGGGGTTGAGGAGCATTTTTGGCTTTTTTCTTGGTACATCTGCCCATAGACCCTACTTAAGTGTGTGAGATAAGAAACCTAGACTACAACTCCTTGCTAGAATGGAGACTCATGCAGTTGATGACAGTTCTTTGGAATACGTTGGTGCCATACAAGAAACACTAAGTGGAAAGGTAGTACTAGTAGCTAATATAAATTAAATTGGCCATGTTCACATCTGGCTTTGGCTAATCTTTCCATGAACAAAAGGATCGGACAGTTGAAATCCAGCTATGGGATCCTTATGTTCCCCAACAACTACCATTGAGGGACAGTCAGGAAGACCACATGCACCTTAGATAGTCAACAGAATCCAACAAAGTTAATGGGTTCCACCTTCATACATCTAATGTGTTTGAGCTGCTTTACTACTTTTCCCAGAATTTCATATGGCTTCCATATCAAAAGCTTCATTCCCCATTTCCATTGGGCTTGTTAAAATATAACATGTTCAACTTCTTATTTTCCCTGACATGATCCAATGGGCAGTCATGAAGACCCCATACACACCAGCCCTACTGAAATTGGTAGACTGGGCCAACTTGGTGGCCTTTATAGATGCACCATACCTGCAAATCTAATTTAGAAATGATTCATGTTATATTAACTTCAGGCTACAACATTCCAGTTTTTGGTTTTCTTCAATGATGCCTCTTTAAATAAATACTAAATGTGGTTTGATTCATTTGACTACGCTTCCCACATAAGGAATTTCCTTTGTTCAAGGCTATTTAAGATTTTATTATTATTGCTTTTTGTGAGTGGGCTGAGAACTTGGGAACCTGAAAAAATGTCACTTTCATTGTTAAGTTCTTCAGCAAACCGGGCTACATTGTCACTCGTAAACCTGAGGCTTTTGTAGTCTAATGGAGACAAAGCGCTGCATCTGAAAAGTGTGTGTGAAAATAGCTCCTTCTGACCCCCAAGGGGTCTCACATAAAGGCAGCCAATGTATCTTCCCAGACGTCTTTTGTTCATGGCTGACAAAGTGTTAAATCTTTCTATAGACCAGAGCACGGATACTGACCTGGTAGCGGTGTCATCCACTCCGGTTCATCGAGACTCTTTTGCTTTAAGACAGACAGGTCCCAACTTTAATCCACGTCTAGGCTTGAGAAATTCACCATGGCAGACACATTATGGAGAATGATACCAGATGCTGCACTCATAACACTTCAGTGACTACAATCTCATCCTCTCTTGGCTTGGCCTAGGTCCGCTATGCTGGATAAGATTTGGCTCCATTATTGAGTCACTGGATTTACCTAATGCGTCTTGTGTATCTTCTAAATACCTTTATAATGAAGTGCAGGGCCTCTCCGTATCGTAACCACAGCTCCAAGCCTAATGTTCAGGACTTTTCAGTACCGTGCCAATGCAGCATGATTCCTCTAAGATGACTTTCCATTGTATGTAAATCTTAACAATTCGTTTCAGATGATCAGATTCCAAGGGATTGACCGTTTCGGGGTCTTGTGGTCATAGTCACATATTTTCCAAATGTTGTATTCCAGCTCTCTTGCTTTGTAATCTCTAATTTTTGTTATGACTTTGCGGTCTTGTTCTTGACTGATCAAGGTCAAGGCTTCATGCTAAGGACTCCTGGGTATACTGAGGGTGGAAGATTCCAGGGGACTCATGGAGGACTTGGTGGCTCTTTAATTTTATAGTTCTGGTAGCTTCCATATATTTGTTTTTTCAGGTGACATCGTAGTTCCTTTTCAATATCCTCCCTTACTGGAATCTTTAAAATAATACGTCCCCAGCTGGGGCAATTTTCATTGAGATATATGAGTTATGTCTATAGTCAGTATCTTTTAGATTTATCCATCTGTTCCTATATTCTAAGGCTAAATTCACACAACCTTGCCTAGTCAGCACCAGTGTGGCATAGTTTTTTCATGGACCTATTGATTTTTATTGGGGGTGAGGATCCATGAAAACAGAGCCAATGTTTCCAATCTGCACGGTCCACTTTGTTCAACAATCACAGGCCGCACTTGTCCATGAACCTTGGAAGTGTGAAAATATTGGGAGGCCGATTCCAGTCTGACTTTGACCCTGAGTTTTGAGGCACAATCCACCTTAAAATTAGTCCCTTATTCCACCAAATGAACATACCCTTAAAGGGATTAACCATGAACAACAATATCACTTCCACAGGATAGATGCTAAATGTATAACCGCTGGGACCCCTGCTGATTATCAGAATGGGAGTCCCCTCAGGGGTGAACCTAGCCTTTTTGCGAGAGAAAGCCCCCCCCCCAATCCCAACCTCCCCCCCCCACACGGCAAAAAGGCTAGGTTCACCCCTGACTACACAGCATGTAGTCCAAAAATTGTCTCAATTTTTGGACCCCACGCTGTGCAGGGGCGGATCCAGGGCCGGGCGAGCCGGGCAACCGCTCGGGGCCCCGCGCTTAGCGGGGCCCCGCGGCGCGGCCGGGACCTAACAAAATGGTCCCGGTCGGCATGTCCCGACTCCAAGTGAGCTCAGCGTTAAAGCAGGAGCTGAGCTCACAGCTCCTGCAAGCCGGAGCTGTCACAGCTCAGCTCCTGCTTTAACGCTGATCTCCGGGCCTCCGGCATTTGTAGCCGCGATGTGATGACGTCATCACATCGTGGCTACAATATGTGTATGAGGGAGAGAGCTGCGGGGGAACGAGGAATGGTGAGTGTGTGTGTGAGTGAGAACGGCATGACACTGGGGCAGATGGAGGGGGGAGAATGGCATGGCACTGGGGCAGATGGAGGGGGGAGAACGGCATGGCACTGGGGCAGATGGAGGGGGGAGAACGGCATGGCACTGGGGCAGATGGAGGGGGAGAACAGCATGACACTGGGGCAGATGGAGGAGGGAGAACGGCATGGCACTGGGGCAGATGGAGGGGGAGAACGGCTTGACACTGGGGCAGATGAAGGGGGGAAGAACAGCATGACACTGGGGCAGATGGAGGGGGGAGAATGGCATGGCACTGGGGCAGATGGAGGGGGGAGAACGGCATGGCACTGGGGCAGATGGAGGGGGGAGAACGGCATGGCACTGGGGCAGATGGAGGGGGGAGAATGGCATGGCACTGGGGCAGATGGAGGGGGAGAACAGCATGACACTGGGGTAGATGGAGGAGGGAGAACGGCATGGCACTGGAGCAGATGGAGGGGGAGAACGGCATGACACTGGGGCAGATGAAGGGGGGAAGAACAGCATGACACTGGGGCAGATGGAGAGGGGAGAATGGCATGACACTGGGGCAGATGGAGGGGGGAGAATGGCATGACACTGGGGCAAATGAAGGGGGGAAGAACAGCATGACACTGGGGCAGATGGAGGGGGGGTAAACATCATGACACTGGGGCAAATGGAGGGGGAGAACAGCATGACACTGGGGCAGATGGAGGGGGAGAACGGCATGACACTGGGGCAGATGGAGGGGGGAGAACAGCATGACACTGGGGCAGATGAAGGGGGGAGAACAGCATGACACTGGGGCAGATGGAGGGGGAGAACAGCATGACACTGGGGCAGATGGAGGGGGAGAACGGCATGACACTGGGGCAGATGGAGGGGGGAGAACGGCATGACACTGGGGCAGAGACGGGGGGGAAATGAAACTGTGGGCAGATAAAGGGGGAGAATGGCATGAAACTGGGGACAGAGATAGAGGGGGAGGACATGAAACTAGGGGTAGATGAAGGGTGTATATGAAAATGGGGGGGAGATATAATTTACGGGTGACTGTAGGAGGATTATACTGTGTGGAATCACATGAAAATTGAATGAGAATGGGTGGAGTCAACATAAAAGTGGGCGGGGCCTAATTTGCTGCGGCGCGCTGCACGCGCCACACGTTTTGTTCCCTCTTTCTAGTCTTCAACAGTTGGGAAGTACAGGTTAGAAGTGCGAGACCCCCAGTAAGTAGGGCCCCGCCAAAGTCAATTGCCCAGGGCCCCGCAAACCCTGGATCCGCCACTGACGCTGTGTAGTGATTAACCCCCTCCCCCTATGGGTGTCCGCTTACCTGCAGCTCCCTGTTCTTCTTGGTCCGGTCCTCTGTCCGGTCTTCAGAGCGCCCCCCACGCGTAGGACGCAGGCACACATTGGGTGCGGGCCTGATTACGTGGCCACGTCACCCCGCGTGTGGGGAGGAGGAGGCGGAGCGGAGGGGGCGGCGTTAGCAGACAGAGAGCAGGCAGGGAGAGGACCTGCTCTCTGCTAAGCGTGAGGGTCGGCCGCTGGAGCAGCGCTGCTAATAGGTAAATTAAAGCAGCGCTGTGTCCACAGGGCCTCCCCAATCCACCGCTCACTTCCCGTACCGGGCTGTCGAGACGGTGACGCTAAGCCAGTCCAGGACAGCTTGTCCTGAACTGGCTTAGGTCAGTAAAAATGCTGCCCCCCACCCCCCCGGAGCCCCAGCATAGTGCCGCCTGAGGCGGTTGCTTCAGGTCGCCTCATGAGAGGTGCGGTGCTGGGTCCCCTGTGTGAATGGGGTGGCAGTGTGTGTGCATGACCACGACTTGGAGATGGCAGAGCACTTTACCTAATAAATCATAATATTTTTGGCTGAAAAATTTGGAAAGTGGCCCAGGTTGATGTTGGATAATAAATATGGTGGAGTTTTAAACTGAGCCTATACCGTCTATTAGGTTAGTTTTGGCCAGAATTTTACACCACTGTTTTGTCACCTTTTCACAACGCTTTCTCCTAAAGATATACCCATTTCTGTCAAACTCACACCCACAACGGAATCTGTTTGACCTGCAGGTGTCCCACTGAGGGTGAAGCAAGGGTCACATGACCCTAAAGGCAGCCATTTTGAACTTGTGATAATGCAGCAGTTTGTTGGATATGTAAAATGAAGGAATGTGTGTATGTAATGGTAGCTCTAGGACACAGGAGGCACACCTGAAACCACAGAAGACAATGCAAAGCTTATGTTTTGGCGTAGTTTACTCATGGCAAAGCCAAGAAAATATTATCATAGAGTTACCTGAGCGTGTTCGGTCTAAAAACAAATGTGCCTAGTCCCATAGAAAGATGGGATCATTTCCTGATTTGCGACACCACAATGGCTAGAAGACCTGGGGTGTCCTATATAGTCACGGCCTTATTACTACACCATTGGGTAGATTTAGATTTAGTGCTGCATACCATAGACTTCAATGGGACAGTGCTGCAGTATCATAGACTTCAATGGGACAGTGCTGCAGTATTGTAGACTTCAATGGGACAGTGCTGCAGTACCATAGACTTCAATGAGACAGTGCTGCTGTATCCTAGACTTCAATGGGACAGCGCTGCAGTATCATAGACTTCAATGGGACAGTGCTGCAGTATCATAGACTTCAATGGGACAGTGCTGCAGTATCATAGACTTCAATGGGACAGTGCTGCAGTATCATAGACTTCAATGGGACAGTGCTGCAGTATCATAGACTTCAATGGGACAGTGCTGCATACCGTAGACTTCTATGGGATAGTGCTGCATACCATAGACTTCAATGGGACAATGCTGCAGTATCATAGACTTCTATGGGACAGTGCTGCAGTATTGTAGACTTCAATGGGACAGTGCTGCATACCATAGACTTCCATGGGACAGTGCTACATACCATAGACTTGCATGGGACAGTGCTGCAGTATTGTAGACTTCAATGGGACAGTGCTGCAGTATCCTAGACTTCCATGGGACAGTGCTGCAGTACCTACATTTGTGGCTACAGTCTGTACAGCGAGTCAGTTTGTGGTGTGTAAACATTACCAAGAGCTGTGTTGTCTCAGTAAAGGTGATCTACAGGGGTCAGACCCCCCTCCCCCCCACAGATATAGTGTTGATGGCCTATCCTAGAGTTTAGCCATCCATATTAGAAACCGGATAACCCCATTAATAAATCTGCCCCAATAACATGACATATTTGAAACAGCGGTTAGGTAAGGGAAGTATAAAGCAATGTTCTAATAGAGGCCTAAGCAATAGTATAATGGCCACTTTGACAATCTACTTTTTGCTAAACAGTTGTTGTTGTCTTTTTTGTTTTTCATATTTTTTTCATGGAGAATTGGGTGACTAAGATCAATACATTGTGACACGTGTAATGGTTTCCACTGCAGGACTGCATCTTAATGAAGGGCAGGATTACATTATAATGAATACAGGTGTATTTCATGACATGGCTGGCAACATATTTTTTGTGAATTTCACTTCATGACTCTTCTTCTTATACATTGCTACAGAACAAGTATAATACCAGAACAAGTTTGTCCCTTTGTCTAGGCCTTTAGAAATGAATCTCCCCTTGAATGCCACAAAAAATGGAGGCATTGCACCCCGGTCGTCTGAATGTGGCCTCAGTCACTCTTGCAGCTGTCACATTTATTAACATTTTTGAGGACATTTCAGCCCTGAAACCAAGAACGTTGCGCTGTATAATGAATAACATTGTAACACAAGTGGAATTTTTACAGTTACGTTTCTCGATCTTGCATTGTGCATTGTGTATTTGTAACCTGATCTTTCCTTCCTTGTGTGTCTCATTTTCTGTCTCCTCTGTCCTCTTTACTGACATTTCTTTGGTCTCTTCTAGGGACCCTATGTTTCCAGATTCTGCAATGGAATATGTCAAGGTAAGATGATGCATAAGAAATAAATGTGTTATTTTCTAACCTCTATTACTGAATATTACACCAGGGGAAAGATACATCACTATGGTGTCCAGGGAAGGGACCCCAGAACTGCAAGTGTCCTGTCATTTCTAAGATTGATGATCTGCTGTAGGTTATGACCTACATTTATCATACACGTTAGGACATATACTGTATAATAAGAGGATGCCTCTGATGGATAATGTACAGTGGTATCTATCACCCATTATATAAAGATGTATACATTTGTCTTATACCTTTTTACTAAATACCCTTGTATGGAATAACTTACTTACCAAGCTATGCCGAAAAGACAATGGGGCATGTTTGTTATGTCTTGTATGGCAATTATCCGGGGTATAGGCATAGGTATTAGTGTTCAGGTATACAGCCCTGCAAAGGGTGCATCTGAGTTATAAAGCAGGTGCACCGTCTGCAAGGACAATGGATATGAAAACTGGCATTGAATACGGGTCCATGAATCCCTTAGTGAATGGCGCGGAATGGCAGATATAGATCACTAGATAGATAATATGTATATACAGTAATACATTTACATAGATGAATAGACATCTAGACAAGCTTCTTTATGTCAGATTTGGCACCTGTACCCCAGTCTGGGTTCTGCAGATAATCTAGTGTCTGGCTGCCTGAGCCTTGGCATTTTGGGCTCCAGTTCTTTGTGGCGTCCACACACCAGTAGCCCCATTCTCTCCCCAGGCTTGAGAGGCTTCCCCTGTAATCGTTCCACCACAATTCCCCTTTATCCAAGAAATACAAACAGTGGGCACAGCCCTGAGCCTGTCTGCTAACCAGCCATGGAAAGAGATTTGCTAAAACAATAGCACGTTGTCCCCCATGTGAGATTAGTGCACAGCGTATGAGGCGGATAATGGATGTATTAGCTGCTGGTGTAGGTTTTTTTGCCTGTGTGTGCACATCCCACAGGACAAGTTCCATCCCCCCTCGTGGGACAAAAGATCAGCCTGGGCTGTGAATGAGTAACTGTACTGTACTGAATCTGAGCTTATTACCTTAATAATAAAGCCGCTGCAGCCTAAATATAGGCAATGTAGGGCATGTCAGTCATGGCGAAATCCCCAGGACAAAAAAAAAAAAAAACTTGAGTTTTTTAATGCCAGTATTTTTGGATAAACCCTGTGATCTGTATCCAGACTTGTGCGGAACCCATGAGCTTAGGCAAATCTGCTGTGTAATTTAAGAAATAAGAAAATATATAATCATAAAATTTAGATTCTGAATCTGTAACTCATGACAGTGGTCTGTCCACCATGGAGACTTACCACACAACTCATATGGGGTCTTTGATGACTGTTCCTCTTGCTTCCTAGCACATGGTGATGAGGTTTTCCAGCATCCATCACTAGGGGGCGCTAGCTGCTCAGAGATTTTTTAAAGCTTGATTGAGTTTGAAAAAGAATACCAGGGTGTAAATAATGATCTGTCCTCAGTATGTCATTGGTGAGGGGGTCTGGTGGTATGTCAGACCCCCACTGATCACATATTGAAGACCAAGCATAGTTCCATACATTGTGTAGGGTCAGTATTTGGTATTGCAGCTCAGTCCCATACTTGAATGGGACTGAACTAATGCTGTGCCATGTGATTGATGAACATGATACCATTGGCAGAGGCAAGAAATCTGGGGCCATAGAAGGGCCCAGGGGTCGGAGTCCACCAATTACATATTCATGACCTATCCTAAGGATAGGTCATTAATATGTAGGTTCTGGAAAACCGCTTTATCAAATGATATATGAAAATTTACTTTCCACAGAAGGGTGTCTTGTTCTTGTTCTTGTTCTTGTTTGTGTTTTTTTCCCTATGGAGCATTGCCTGAAGGACAGCCTCAATACACTCCCTAGATCTCCCCAATGAGAACCAATAGCCCCCAAGAGCTACGTTCTTGTGAATGTTGCATATTAAATCTTACATATGCAGTGTGCTGTGACATCACTGTGTATATTGTCCCTGTACTGTGACATCAATGTGTGTATTATCCCTGTACTGTGACATCACTGTGTATATTGTCCCTGTACTGTGACATCACTGTGTGTATTATCTCTGTACTGTGATATCACTGTGTGTATTATCTCTGTACTGTGACATCACTGTGTGTATATTGTCCCTATACTGTGACATCAATGTGTGTATTATCCCTGTACTGTGACATCACTGTGTATATTGTCCCTGTACTGTGACATCACTGTGTATATTGTCCCTGTACTGTGATATCACTGTGTATATTGTCCCTGTACTGTGACATCAATGTGTGTATTATCCCTGTACTGTGACATCACTGTGTATATTGTCCCTGTACTGTGACATCACTGTGTGTATTATCTCTGTACTGTGATATCACTGTGTGTATTATCTCTGTACTGTGACATCACTGTGTGTATATTGTCCCTATACTGTGACATCAATGTGTGTATTTTCCCTGTACTGTGACATCACTGTGTATATTGTCCCTGTACTGTGACATCACTGTGTATATTGTCCCTGTACTGTGACATCACTGTGTATATTGTCCCTGTACTGTGATATCACTGTGTGTATTATCTCTGTACTGTGACATCGCTGTGTGTATTATCTCTGTACTGTGACATCACTGTGTGTATTATCCCTGTACTGTGATATCACTGTGTGTATTATCTCTGTACTGTGACATCACTGTGTGTATTATCTCTGTACTGTGACATCACTGTGTGTATTATCCTGTACTGTGACATCACTGTGTGTATTATCCCTGTACTGTGACATCACTGTGTGTATTATCTCTGTACTGTGATATCACTGTGTGTATTATCTCTGTACTGTGACATCGCTGTGTGTATTATCTCTGTACTGTGACATCACTGTGTGTATTATCTCTGTACTGTGACATCACTGTGTATATTGTCCCTGTACTGTGACATCACAATGTTCAATATTCATGTACTGTGACATCACTGTGTGCATCACTGCATGTACTGTGTTTGTACTGTGACATCATTGTGTAGTATATCCATGTATTGTAAGATCACTTTGTGCGCTATCTGTACTGTAAAACCATTATGGGCTAGTTCACACGTAAATTACGTAGGGCTTATTTTGGTCTTGAAAAAAAAAACTTCCTAATTAGGAAGCTTTTTTTTTGGACCTTGCCGCGCTTTTAGGAGCTTTTTTTTTTTTTTTGTAAAAACAGCTTCAAAAAAAGCCAGGCTGTTTTCCCCTCCCGTAAAGTGAATGGGCCTAAAAAAGTGGAAAAAAGCGCGTTTTTCGCCTCCCATTCGCTTCTATTGTTTTCTTCAGGCAGAAAACGCCTAAAGAAAGGTCATGTCGCTTCTTTTTTTCTGCTAGCAGTCTACATAGACCACTATTGTAAAGGGGCGGATTTTGAAGCGAAATCCACTGTCAAAATCAACCTCTTTGCCTAAAGGAGATCCCAATAACCGTACACTCAGATGGACATGGTAGACTGGGCCCTTATTACCAGTTTTGCTATGGAGCCCCATAGTTACCAGTTACTCCCCTGCGTGTACAGGATTATTAAAGGTGACCGTAGACATGGCGACAAGTGATTCAGTCATATCGCAGTTCATTGGGCTGAGAGAGAATATTTATTTCGGTTTCTTATCTAGGCTATATTCACATGAACACGTTGCTCCGTAATAAAGTCCTTCATGCACTAGGTTTTCATGGACCTGACTCTTTTACCCTCTCATAATTGATGGGTCCATGAAAAAAATGGATCCCAAACAGATCAGTGTTGAGTATCTGCACGGACATGCGAATACAGCCTTAGGACACATAAGTAAATATATTACTGACCATTAACACTATAAATGCGTTGATGAAGAATTGCCCATGGGGGGCGATGACACCCGGCTTGGTTTTCTATGGTGACATGGTGTTTTTTTTAACTCTTTACTCATTAGCAGTTAGCGGACGTATATTTTGATACTGTATGATCGTTCACCCTATGGATACTGACTGTTTCCTCCATGATGACACCTTCAGTACTTTCCCTCACCAGAAAACCTCTACCACCCCCGACGGATCCTGCGGGCTCAGCGCATGCCATATACTAACAGCTGGAATAGCAATAAGCGGTCCGGTCATTTCTGTCAGATCTAGTCGTATGTCAGCTCTTATGACTAAGTGTGGAGAACTGAAGTTGGATCATATAATGCACATGATATAGCGGTGACTCCTCACCACATCAATTTCTTTATCTGAAACCGGAGTCTTTTCTATTTTAACCCTTTCCCTGATAGAGATTTTATGTTATAGCAAAGTTCCACCTTATTAACCCTCTAGTGCGCGGTGCACTTTGATATGTGACAGCTTTCTCTAGTCGCTGTCTGATAGCGCCACCTGCTGGCCACGAGTGAGACTTGTAAAGCAGTTGTGTAGCTTTCCGTGGCAGTTTTTTGTACACACAATGTGGTGACCGCATCTGAACCGTCATCTGGTTGATATCCATTTATAATCTGAATTGTGCTGTTATTTGATGCATTGGGTGATAGCACTTTATTTATTAGACTGCAATCCTGCACACGGCTCCGTAAGCTGTGGTAATTCATAGTTCTGAAACTTCATGACGGTAACGTACGAGGTGGCGCTGTGATACACATCTTATGTTGTGTATGATACTTGGCGGCTTGACCTGGCATGACTGAGAGAGTTATCTATACAGGCTGCGGAATATGAGCCCGACACGTAAAAAACATTTTAATAAAATTTTATTCCAGGATGGATAATACTAAGAATATGTTTCACACTTTTTGCTTCTCTTACCACCCGTCCTTCATCATGACATTCTCTGTCATAGGCAGGGTTGTCCTATAGCTACTTCAATCAAGATAGATATTTGACTTCTTAAATACTCTGCGCTTCTGTGAGTAGGCTGATAGCATGATGGGCAGCTCGTAATGTACAAAAACAATGGAAGAACATCGCAATTTGTAAAAATGCTTGGTTCACATCTGCGTTGGTATTCTGTCCACAGGAGGATCCCCCCCGAACACAATACTAAACACAATTGCAAGTGGTGTGCCAGTGAAAGCACACAGACCTCATAGACTATAATGGGGTCCGTGTGCTTGCCATCAGATCTCCGCAGAGATCATGCGGACAGGAAAGGGGTTCACAATCTACTTTCCTGTCCGCATGACTCGTGCGGGCAGTATGCGGCAATCACACGGACCCCATTATAGTCTATGGGGTCCATGTGCTTTCACTGGCACACCACTTGCAGTTGCGTTTGGTATTCCCTTCCCATGCGGAATACCAACGCAGATGTGAACCAAGCATAACATTGTCCACTAAGAACTGACCTGAAAAATGGTAACACCCGGTATATTTCTAGGAGGAATAACAGAGGAACAGCAGTTTGTTATATGAATGCATCAGACTTATTAACACAAATATTACTATAACGTATCTGTTAGGAAAGGCGACAAGTCCTCATTAACAATATTAGGGCATTTACGGAGGTTAAGGCGTCTGTCCGGGGAATCTTATGTCATATATTGGAGAGATCTTCAGTCTCTTCTCATTTCCTGTGGCTATGAATCCCCTGAGAACGTCCTTGTTCTCCTTGCATGTATTTCAGTCCACATTCATGAAATGTCTGTATCTGTAAACTCATCGAGTCCGGCTCAGTATTGTTCGCAGCCTTATTTCCTACAGATGTCAAGTATCTGCTGTGTGAATGGAGTCAGTGTCCGCTCATGAAGCGGCTCACTATAGCGAGCGCTTGGCGATACATTTCTGCATTTTTATCTAATATGAAGTGTTCCTCTACATGGAGTATAAATAACTGGTCTCATACAATACGCTTGTTACTGTCTGCGAACCGTAACACCGAGGCTAATGTCATTTGGGGTATTTTTGGCAGCAGGATACCGTGTCCCATGGCAGTCAGGGGGTTAATATTCTTATTACACAGCTGAGGCCTATGAATCATTGCATCAAAAATAGTCAGGGACACAGAGTCATTTACTGTAATGTGGCCTACAATACGGGCGCTTAGATAAGAGGTCATCCCTACATTAGTCCCTATGTGGAAGCGGAGCTGCTTTCTGTAGTGTACATTTGGATTATTGTTCTTGCTCCTTGTGAAGGCAATGACCTCGGTAGGGTCACCTCGTCTGACCTTTTCCTTTGTAGAAGACTGTTTTGACAGATAGAACAAATGAGTCCTTGTTTCACGACTTCCACAGATGCCTCATTGACTATGGTGTGTATGTTGGATGCATATGCTGCATTATACTTCTGATGGAGACCTCCGCCATGTCCCACTGTATAGGTATACAGCAGCATATGTCACGCATAGGGTCCAATAATAAAGAAAAGAACCGGAATTACTAAGGGCTAGTTCACATGGGAATAGAAGGGGCGGATTATAGTGCGTAATCCATGTCATAATCTGCCCCCTCACAATGGTGGTCACATGACCCCCACGGAAAAAAGAAGCGGGCTACCCTTTCTTCACGGCACGTTGAGCTGCGGCATCCGCCTTGCGGCAGCAACCTCCTGGGTCGGCCCATTCATTTGAGCCTACTCTGGAGGGGGAGGCCACGACAGTCGTAGCAGGCGGGTTTTGACCCAAGAGTAACACAGCTCCCCGCGTCACTCTCTGTGACAAAATCCGCGCTTCTGCTCCCCGTGTGAACTAACCCTAATTGTTCGACAGTCTAAAAATGCAGCAAATTTCTCCCTGTGACTGATACTGGATGATAAATCTGACGTATCTTCAGACTGTCTAGTCTATGTTTGTGCCACCTTTTAGTTGGTTTACATAGAGTCCGAATTATACAACACATTATTGGCACATCATGGTGCATTTAAATCACAGCCACTTTTCTGAGAATCTATACCCCCATGTCTAGTAGTGATGGGTAAACCCCTGAGGATTTGTTTCATTTCATATTTGGAATAATCGATCCTCTGGTTGCGTGCATGTTGGTTTTTCATGTCCCGCTCACCTCTTACAGCGTCATAGGGATCCCCACTGATATTAAGAACAAAGGCCAGTGCCTAAGTCCAGTGGCTACCATCAATGATTTCCATTGGCCATTATGGCCATTTATAGTCTCATCTTGAATTGTATTATCTTACAGAATACAGAAATGAGTAAATGAGACCGAAGGGGCAGAGTACTCACAAAATGACAGCTCCATTAATCCAATCATTGTTGGGCTATTCTCGGGCTATGCCTCAGTCAGTCTTGGATTTCAATTCTTATCAAAATAAGACTTGACTAGTCGTGGACCTTATGATGCAACTGCTCTTCCCAACCCACCATACACATACACACTTGTCTTAGCTGTAGCTTATCTTATATTTCCTAAAATCTGCTATGGGGTAGAGTTGGGGATGGGCAGCAGGTATCGCTGCAAATCAACCCGACCACATACAGGTTAGGGCCAACTAACAAACAGTGTTTCGCCTTGTGAACTGATGCCTCCATTGCTGAGTGTTTCCATTACTCCAAATAGCTCACTTGCATACTGACAAAAAAGTGGAAAAATTAAGTCATTAATTTACAAAGGGAAAAAAAAACCATTTGATTCTGATGGACCTAACCTAGCTGTTTGCAGGGTTGGTGAATTTGCAGTCCTACCTGCTACCCGCTTAAACTTTACTGGATTTTAGGAAACACAGCTGCAGCCAAGAGAAGCGCGGGTAGATATGAATGATGGGTTCTAGTGAAATGCGGGTAGATATGAGTGATGGGTTCTAGTGAAGTGCGGGTAGATATGAGTGATGGTCTAATGAAGTGCGGGTAGATATGAATGATGGGTTCTAGTGAAATGCGGGTAGATATGAATGATGGGTTCTAGTGAAGTGCGGGTAGATATGAGTGATGGGTTCTAGTGAAGTGCGGGTAGATATGAATGATGGGTTCTAGTGAAGTGCGGGTAGATATGAATGATGGGTTCTAGTGAAGTGCGGGTAGATATGAGTGATGGGTTCTAGTGAAGTGCGGGTAGATATGAATGATGGGTTCTAGTGAAGTGCGGGTAGATATGAGTGATGGTCTAATGAAGTGCGGGTAGATATGAATGATGGGTTCTAGTGAAGTGCGGGTAGATATGAGTGATGGGTTCTAGTGAAGTGCGGGTAGATATGAGTGATGGGTTCTAGTGAAGTCCGGGTAGATATGAGTGATGGGTTCTAGTGAAGTGCGGGTAGATATGAATGATGGGTTCTAGTGAAATGCGGGTAGATATGAGTGATGGGTTCTAGTGAAGTGCGGGTAGATATGAATGATGGGTTCTAGTGAAGTGCGGGTAGATATGAGTGATGGGTTCTAGTGAAGTGCGGGTAGATATGAATGATGGGTTCTAGTGAAATGCGGGTAGATATGAGTGATGGGTTCTAGTGAAGTGCGGGTAGATATGAATGATGGGTTCTAGTGAAGTGCGGGTAGATATGAGTGATGGGTTCTAGTGAAGTGCGGGTAGATATGAGTGATGGGTTCTAGTGAAGTGCGGGTAGATATGAATGATGGGTTCTAGTGAAATGCGGGTAGATATGAGTGATGGGTTCTAGTGAAGTGCGGGTAGATATGAATGATGGGTTCTAGTGAAGTGCGGGTAGATATGAGTGATGGGTTCTAGTGAAGTGCGGGTAGATATGAGTGATGGTCTAGTGAATTGCGGGTAGATATGAGTGATGGTCTAGTGAATTGCGGGTAGATATGAGTGATGGGTTCTAGTGAAGTGCAGGTAGATATGAGTGATGGGTTCTAGTGAAGTGCGGGTAGATATGAATGATGGGTTCTAGTGAAGTGCGGGTAGATATGAGTGATGGGTTCTAGTGAAGTGCGGGTAGATATGAGTGATGGGTTCTAGTGAAGTGCGGGTAGATATGAATGATGGGTTCTAGTGAAGTGCGGGTAGATATGAATGATGGGTTCTAGTGAAGTGCGGGTAGATATGAGTGATGGGTTCTAGTGAAGTGCGGGTAGATATGAGTGATGGGTTCTAGTGAAGTGCGGGTAGATATGAGTGATGGGTTCTAGTGAAGTGCGGGTAGACATGAATGATGGGTTCTAGTGAAGTGTGGGTAGATATGAGTGATGGGTTCTAGTGAAGTGCGGGTAGATATGAGTGATGGGTTCGAGTGAAGTGTGGGTAGATATGAGTGATGGGTTCTAGTGAAGTGTGGGTAGATATGAGTGATGGGTTCTAGTGAAGTGCGGGTAGATATGAGTGATGGGTTCTAGTGAAGTGCGGGTAGATATGAGTGATGGGTTCTAGTGAAGTGCGGGTAGACATGAATGATGGGTTCTAGTGAAGTGTGGGTAGATATGAGTGATGGGTTCTAGTGAAGTGCGGGTAGATATGAGTGATGGGTTCTAGTGAAGTGCGGGTAGATATGAGTGATGGGTTCTAGTGAAGTGCGGGTAGACATGAATGATGGGTTCTAGTGAAGTGTGGGTAGATATGAGTGATGGGTTCTAGTGAAGTGCGGGTAGATATGAGTGATGGGTTCGAGTGAAGTGTGGGTAGATATGAGTGATGGGTTCTAGTGAAGTGCGGGTAGATATGAGTGATGGGTTCTAGTGATAGACTCCCTTTAAAGAACTCCTTTCTAAACTAGGTTTTATGGGCAAAAAGTTGAATGTTATCTAAACTTTGTGAATGTGCCTATTGGTCCTAAACCACATAGGTCTGGTCTTCTCTCATCCATGTGGTGTGCACAGAACTACTTCTATATGACTGTACTGGGAGTTCTGGACATTCCCATCCAAGATAAAGAGAATATAAGTGCGTTTGAAGCCTTCACCGTATGAATGGTTCTATACAAATGACTTGAAACGCAACATTTTAGAAATCTGTGATTTATACTTGTCTTCTCTAGTCGTCTATTTATGGGCCATAAACATCATTTGGATGACTTTTGAGTAGCCATTCTCATCACAAAACCAGCATTGTGCTTTGTGCAATGTCTCCTAGATCTGCCGAAGAGCTTTTCTTTCAGTCTGATCTGTACAAGAGAAGGAACAAGTTGCCCAAAACAGTTTGTGATTGGGAATCAAAGGAATCCTCTTCCTTTAAGAGAATGTTCCTCTAAGGCAAAATAATAATCTCACAAAAGTCCTTCAGTTGTCTTCATCTGTCAAGTTGCCAAAAGGGTTATTCCCACCTTGGATATTTATTGCATATCGACCAGATATGCCATACATGTCTGATACATGCGGGTCCTCCCTCTGCACCTCTACACCAGATATGCTCCGCTGTTTCACGACTGTCATAGAAGTCACAGACATGCGGACACTTCTCCATTCATTCTCCATAGTATAGGTGTAAAGAATGCACCTGGCCTAAATGTTGCTTGATACCCAAAATATCTAACAAGGCAAAGAGGAGGGGGATGCAGCTGCAGTTGCTCTCACTTTTTCTCTGTGAGTTTGTACATTGTGAGAGAGGTAACAAAAGGGGATACACATCAGACTGTCTATGAGTATATACCCTAGCTGTTACATACTATGGAGCTCCTAGGTAGTCAGCAAGTATCTAGAGAGAAAATAGACATTTGTAAAATGCATTCAAAGCAATAGAAGGGACAGAGGGACAGTTTCTGGCTACGCAAAACAGGAATCTCTTTTTGCATTGTGTAGTCTCTTCTGTGGCTTATTTCCACGTTGAAGGCAGTGGGGCAAAAACACAACAGATGGGCCAAAATAGACCACAATATGACCATATTTTGTAGCACCAACACACGAAAAACTCATGATTGTACTGAACTAAACCAACATAGAACTCTATAGAAACTGAGTTTAGATCTGGTATCTAAAACCGACTCTCATAACCAGGAAAGAACTCTGGATATAGTGAGACCTCTTTGGACTGACCACCCAAAATTACATAGTAAGGCTCCATTCACACAGAGTAACGTAGGCGTTTTTTGTGCTTATTTTGTGCTTATTTTGGCACATAGCGCCGCGTAAATGCCGCGTTTGCACCGCGCTATTTGCGGTCGCGTTGAACGGCGCAAACACTGCGTATACGCGGCGTTACACAGCGCTATGTGCCTAAATAAGCACAAAATAAGCACAAAAAACACCAACGTTACTCTGTGTGAATGGAGCCTAAAGTGGTCCTCTGGGGGTGGTCTTCTCACAAATGTTGGCTAGTATACATACTATATGATGGAACTCACAAAAACGTACAGTTAATCTAGTGTACTTAAGAGGGTGCTCTTTTCCAGAGGTGGCCTTTTGGAGAGGTTTTGCTATATTTGACCTTGGCATTTGGTACCAAATTTCTCTTTAAAGTTTCTAATGTTTACTCCGAGTTGTCAGTTCCTAGTGCTGTCTTGCTGGAGCCCGTACGCTGCACCTGTTACTTGTTTTGTTACAGCTGCTGCGGTGCGGACTTTTCCTTGGATGAACCATAGAGCCTACTCATTGGGAAGTTTTGGAGCCACTTTAAAGAATACATGAGGACATTGCTAAAACTCCAGTTTCATAGTTTATTCATGGAAACATGTCTTTGTCTGTTTCATATTATTATGTTGCCTTACGAACTCCTCAGAATGTAGGCTGCCATTTATAACAGTCTGTTGTCTTGACAGATTATGGATAAGACAATAGACTTGGATACCCTTTCCTTTGAGAAGGATATAGAGAGCAAAGAAGGGTTCATGGCAACATTAAAGAAGACCTTTCATTTCTCTGGAGATTGATGGTATATAGAGCTGAGCGAGTACTGTTCAGATCAGCCGATCCGAACAGCACGCTCCATAGAAATGAATGGATGCACCAGGTACTTCCGCTTTGACGTCGGCCGGCCGCTTAACCCCCCGCGTGCCGGCTACGTCCATTCATTTCTATGCAAGCGTGCTGTTCGGATCGTCTGATCCGAACAGTACTTGCTCATCTCTAATGGTATACTGTATATACTGCTCCACCCGGGTTCTGGAGATATCTGTGCTGTTAGTTTCGGCACCGATATCCTTCCACTGTCAGAAAGGCCTGAGGTTTGAGTAGCGCCCTCTCTGACAGTAGTCTTCCATAGTCCTGTTCACTGTAAACTTTATATAAGACAAAAATAATGACACCCCATCTGACTCTCATATGTAAGTGAATGGTGTCATTACGATACTGCTTCATACAATGGCCCCAGCAGAATCCATGGCACAAATGTGAAAATGTCTATAAGCTGCTAGTTACGCCATGACCCAAGGGCCTCCATATGTTCTGTTTAATGGGGATCTGTCATAAAGGGGCCATTTCTAGTTGGGTCTGGGAACCCTATAGCTGGGATTGCCGTTGTTGGTTCATGTGTTAATCACTGTTGTTTGCTGGAATTCCTGAAGACAGAAGTTTCCATGTATCATTGTGGCAGCGGGCAGGCTGTTGAAGTGCTCTTGTTCCATGTTTCCCAGGCTAATGATATCCTTAGAACTGACATTCATGAAAACAGAGTCCCATGACACTTAATTTTCAACCACATAAATTCTCTCAATGACTGTGATTATGACTTTCTCCGGTTTAATCAGTAAACATTACATTCTCCCATAATAAATGGCTGTACACAAGAGAGCTGGATTGGCGAGAGCGCGGCACGCCAAAGAGCTGCTGCCAGGCATGACAGCGCCTGATGTTTGTTTAATATAAGAGCTGAATATTGTATATAGGATCCGGAGGGATATTACACGTTAGTATACGGAAAGGATAGAGGATGGACAGAGAATATTTCTATGTACTAATCTACCCCCGGGGCTTCGGAACTGCCCAGCGCAGTCCGGTCCAGCAGTTCTGCGGTTTTCTTCCGGCAGAAGTCCCTGTCGCAAGATGTCGTTTCCGGTGACGTCCTGTGTCCCTTCCTTACGTTGCTGATTGGTCTCAGTGGTCTAAGGAAAGGGACACGAGATGTCACAGCTGGCGAGGACTTGACGTTGGGTTTAAGCAGAATTTGAAGTGGAATTTGGAGAAGAGTTCTCTGGATTTTGCCGATTTTACCTTTACTGGGCAGGGACAAAATCCAAATTCCACGAGTTGATTTTGACAAATTCTGTGTCCAGTTCCGCATATGGAAAACCTGCGTGACACAGATTTTTTTTATAGCTTGAGGAGGATTCCACTTCAAATTCCTAAATCTGAACACCCCCTAAGTCTCATGTTGGGGAAACGCAACTTTTTTTGTTACAGATTTTGGTGCGTTTTTTTCAGCCAAAGTCAGGAGTGGATGTAGCAGAAGGGAGAAGTATAAGAACTTCCTTTATATTTCCCATTCCTTTTGTAACCATTCTTGGCTTTGGTTCAAAAAAACGCAACAAAATCTGCAACTAAAAAAGCTGCATTTCCGCAATGTGGGGCCTCAGCCTTAGGCCCCTTGGTCCGGAACCGCCGCGCTAAACTTTGTGGGAACAACCGTGGTATGAACGCATTTCGGTTCTTCCCGCAGCGCTTTAAACAGAGTGTTCACAGAGTTTTTCTCCACTGACTTTTTCTTACCATTATATCTACGGGAAAGCCACCGGCTTTTCCATAGATACACTATGTGATCAAAAGTATCCAGAGACCCCCCAAAACATAAGTTTTTCATATTAGGTGCATTGTGCAGCCACCTACTGGCAGGTACTCCATATCAGCGACCTCAGTAGACATTAGACATCGTGAGAGAGCAGAATGGGGCGCTCCGCGGAACTCACGGACTTCGAACGTGGTCAGGTGATTGGGTGCCACACATCACACAGGTCAATGCCAAACGACGCTTCGCTTGGTGTAAGGAGCGTAAACCTTGGACGATTGAACAGTGGAAAAACATTGTGTGGAGTGACGAATCCCGGTACACAATGTGGCGATCCGATGGCAGGGTGTGGGTATGGTGAATGCCCAGTGAACGTCATCTGCCAGTGTGTGTAGTGCCAACAGTAAAATTTGGAGGCGGTGGTGTTATGGTGTGGTCTACATTGATGTTTTAAACACCTTCTTGCTTCCCACTGTTGAAGAGCAATTTGGGGATGGCGATTGCATCTTTCAACACGATGGAGCACCTGTTCATACTGCACAGCGTGTGGCGGAGTGGTTACACGACAATAACATCTCTGTAATGGACTGGCCTGCACACAGTCCTGACTTGAATCCTATACAACACCTTTGGGATGTTTTGGAACGCCGACTTCGTGCCAGGCCTCACCGACCTACATCGATACCTCTCCTCAGTGCAGCACTCCGTCAAGAATGGGCCGCCATTCCCCAAGAAACCTTCCAGCACCTGATTGAACGTCTGCCTGCGAGAGTGGAAGCGTCATCAAGGCTAAGGGTGGGCCAACACCATATTGTATCCAGCATTACCAATGGAGGGCGCCACCAACTTGTAAGTCATTTTCAGCCAGGTGTCCGGATACTTTTGATTACATAGTGTATAATTGACATGCTGCAATTTTCAAAACTGCAACGATTTTTAAAATCGCAGTATATCTTGGCTGCGATTTTTCTGCAAAGCGGGCATGGGATTCGCATAAATCCCTTCCACTTTGCAGATGGCGTTTCCACCGCGGCCAAATCGTGGCGTTTCCAGCCTGTGGGGTCCCGGCCTTAAAAACACTTCAGGCTTAAACATTTGAAATCCATGACTATTCATCAGCAACATTTGCATAGATTTGGGATCTTTCCACTTGGTGCAACATTCACAATAATTACACCTTGGTTCGGGTCACTGGCGCAGTCCTGGTAGTTTTGTGCAATGTAGTCGGGTGATGTACTACCAGGTCCATGCCATCGGCTATTACTTGTGGGATTATTGTAATAGATAATGGTTGATATTTATTACTCGCCAATCTCGCTCCTGCTCAAACCTCTTTTTCGGCCTTCAGAGGTTGCCACATGGTACGTCCTTTTCATTTACATATATGTTTAACCCTTCCTGTTAAATATAGACTTTCCACCTACATATTTAATAAGGTTGTACACATTGCTGGTCCATATGTCTTTGTTGCTCTTCTTCAGCGGCGTGTTACAATATACAGAGGCTTGCGTTTTGTGTACTAGGGGTGTCTAGCACTCGGATGGGACTTGGTGTCGCTGTTTGTGATTTCCCAGCTATATAAACATTGAAGATTTTAGACAACACTGTAAATTATAACAGGATCGCGTCAGATGGTTTAAGCCTTGTAGTCGCCATTGCTTAATGAAAAGCAAACAGAAGGAGATATATAGTAACACAGATACACCCTTATACATGGGTGACACCATAACCTATAGAAGTGTTGGTATTCCCTTGTCTTTATCTAACCTTTTACCCCTTTAATAACCTAAGTGGGCTCTGGGTCATGCTTCATTTTGGGTAGTGCTTGCCCTTGCTGGCACTGTGGATGGAGGACTGAGCAGATGATGACAGAGTCATGATCCAGGCATGGTGCATCAGGTATGCCATTGAGGGTATGATAATCCCGAATGGTTTGTATACAGCTCTGAAAGCCCCCGGGATCTCAGCTGGTGAAGGCTTTCTCAGATGGTTAGAATTTCATTGGTGAGTAAGAGGAATCACATGAGGATTGTAGCTCTCTATACATGGCAGGAGGAGGACTCGCATGCCAGAAAGCACTGACTTCATAGACACTGCTCCATCTGAGCAAATAAACCAAGACAAATGTCAAAGATGTAGCAGCTTGGAGGAAGCGGACACGCAGCTTGTAGGGAGGCAGCAACATTGTGGGGAGGAATAGCAATTCACACTTTAGTCTCCTTGGTGTTTGATCAGAGTCCTAGAGAAGATCTCAAAATGTCCAAGGACTGTTTTTGCAACGTCTTTGAGAATGTCACCGCAGCATTGTGCTGCTTCTACCAGCGGAAACCAATCATTGGGGTTAAGGTAAGTGCGAAGATCGGCATTTTACTGGATTTAGGACTTTCTTTATATTAATGACCTTGTACGAAGGATTTTTCACATCATCGCATCCGTAAAATACATTTATTTTTAGATCATCTGCTTTATCTGACGCTTTAGTACATGTGTCTGGTGTCTGAGTGCCGACACGTTTCATCCTACAAGTTTAACCCTTTTAATGACTTTTTCTTTTAAATTTTACGGATAAGTGACTTACATAGAACTCCATGGAATTGCTTTGTATATTGATAGCTTTTAGTTGTGGAGGATTCTGGTTATGGTTTTTTGGAGTCTTGAGGAAGTTTTTTAGCCTCTAGATACACTGCTTGGACAAGGTGGTGCAGATTGAAGGTTCGACTTGTGTTTAAAGTGGTATTCTGGTTATTTCATGTTGTAGGGGAATCAGCAGGGATCCGGTCAGCAGTGACCACAAGAACAAAGGTCTCTCGAAATAAATGGGAATGGTTGGTGGCCTGTGCATGGCAACTCCGTTAATTTTAAGAGAGTGCCAGAGATACCTGAGCCATACAGTGTTTTCTGTCTCCAGCTGTTCCATGAATGATGCAGCGTCGTCCATGCAGACTCTCCGTCTCAACAGGGAAATAGTTCTCTGTTCTCGTGATCAGCAAGGCTAGAACTACACGGCGACATGTGTCCTGCCACTAAAACCGTTGTGTAATTTTTTATTTTTCTATATTTTTATTTTTTTTAGAGCTGAGATTTGAATCTTGCAAATCAGTCGTATGTGTCTTCCACTGAGGTTTACTTGTGTGTGTGTGTGTGTGTGTGTGTGTGGTTTTGGTTTTTTAAAGAAAGTCACCTATACGTTACCCTCTTCGAAACAATAAAGCTAACGCTAAACTGGCAGGGCCATTTTAATGCATTGGGGGGCTTTGTGCAAACTTTTTGAAACACTCTCAACCCCCACGCCCATAACTTAATTTTACCATAAGGCTACACAGGGGAGTATTGAAATTTTCCTTGCCCTATTTCCCTGTTTAGCCTTAGCATTATTGTTTGGAACGGGTAATTTGAAATAATCTATAGACCCCCTTTAAGGGGAGCCTGTCACCAGAACAGTCCCTGTTGAGCTACATTCACACAACTGGGGTGTAAAATGGCTGTGAAAAACATACAATTTTTCACGGCTGTCTTGGACCTGAGGGGCACCTGTTTTCACGGATCCCCCATACGTTTTAGTTACATACATAGCTGATGAGGTTGGATAAAGACATTAGTCCATCAAGTCCAACCTATAATGAAAACAGCCAAAAATAGAACATAGGATCCGAGAAAATGGCCAAAAATAACCTCGATAGCCCCCGTTCACTGACATTGAAATTAAGGGTCCACTCAGACGGAGGAAAATGGTGAGGAATTTGGTGTGGAATTTCAGCACTGAAAAAAAAGCCTCTTATTGACTTCAATGGGTTTGTTTTTCTGCTAGCGTTTGCCTTTAGTCATGCAGACTGACCATTCATCTCACACCAGCCAATGGACAAACACTCGGTCGGCAGCGCTACAAAAAATGGCGGCGTAGCCCTGGCCTAAGAGATCATTGAGGAGGAGTTTGCCAGGCTCATTTTCGATTCATTTTACCGACTAGACGTAGTAAATATTCTTATTTATTTGTCTTTCTGAAGCCGTCCTGAGATTCCCATAGTCGCTTCCATTTCAGCTAATCCATCCTAATCCTCCCTTGGGAAGTCACAGAGTATTTATGAGTGTGTGCAGCCTGGGAAGAAAACCCAAAATATGCTTCTTTCCAGCCAGAAATGCTGAATCCGTTTCCTTTTTTTTTTGTCCTCTCATTTTTAGATCTGTAGTTTACTATTTATAGCGTCTGGTGTAGCCGATGTACATGACAGTGATCTCCAGTATTACCCAGGCTGCACTGCGTATATACACTAAGGCTTAGTCACATCCACACTACAGTATATACAGGTATTTTATAATGGAGGGCTAGGTTCATGCTCACGACTCGTGTTTTCCTAGTTCAATGTATACATCACGAAATGCTCCCAATGTATACAGCAACATGTGCTCATAGGGTATAAGCTGCCTGATATATATATTAAGACTGGCAATTCTTATGCCAGTCTTGGTTAATTCGCCAGCAGGTGGCGACTCACCAGAATCACTAATAGACTCTGGAGTCTTAGTAATTCTTGTGCATGTCGGCGTCTGATCACAAGTCTACACCAGCCAGGAACCGACTTAGGCCGAAGAAACCGCCAGACATCGGCGGAGAGGAAAGTCCTGCGTGGATGACGTTTCTCTCCACTGCTTTCGGTGTGAAATGGCAGACCCCGTTATAGTCAAATGGGTCCGCCGGTGGCCATGGGTAACCACTGTTTCAGCAATCCCAACGATGGAGAGTCCAGCGCAGAGAACCGACATGAGTTGCTATAAATCTGTCAGGTCTTGGCGCCCCCACACCGACCCACCTAGATTCTTGCCCCACCTCACCCACTTTCTAAGTCAGTGGCCTGTGGGCACAGGGGCCAAGTTGGGGTGCATTTTTGACTACTTTCCTAGGACTAGTGTCCTTTTGGTATACATGACGTAACTGTTGTGAAAAACTCTTTACACACTTTTTATTAAGAGGATTTGACAAAAACAATGTATACTTTGTTTAACATGTAATATCTGTAAAGCAATGCTGCATTGTGGGTTACAGTATGTGGGGGCTGGGACTGCTCTCACACTTTACTACTATACAGACCGTCCAGATGAGAAAACTACAGCAGTCAAGAAATTCGAGACTTGCCGACCTAAAGTTCGCCCTAACCTTTGCCATACTTTGTGTCCCTGCACAGCATCCATATTACATATACTATAAATACTGCGACATGCCATGGGAAAAATAATCTGCAAGAATTTAGATGCAAAATAGAAGCCGTGTTGCCGCACAGCGTTCTTGTGTAATAATAATAGCCCATGATTGATAGCAGGCCACACATACAGATCTATAGAGATCATCATGAGTATTTCTAATGGCATTCAGTATTATAATTGGGCATTAATCATATTTATAGTAAGGTGGGGTTTATCAATGAAGTCAGATACTTATCCTTTAGTCACCACGTGACTATCAAAAGTTGAAGAGCTTTTAGTTACATTCATTAGAAACCACATGATTTCCCCATCCGCCTAGTGTTCGGACACATCCCAGGTTCATCCTGGCCATGGTCCATCCAGAAAGTGCGGGCGCAGCCTCAGATGAGTGTCCTGAGTCTTCCCGCTATTAGTGCAGAATTTGCTAACGGGGTATTTGATATTACTTTCTACACCAGACCGCCCCTTTAAATAGTAACCTATTAATATCCTCTTATTATCGTAAGTGCTATTTACACTCACAGCAGTAAACCTATACCGAAAGCGATTGCTAAACATATTCAGGTAGGTTCACCAAAGGTGAAAGCTGCATTATAGTCTAGTTCCTTGTACCAGGTGCACTGCTATATCCAGCCGGGCTGATTCTTCACATTCTAGCTGAGTATTTATATCCCCGGTCACATCTTTGTATTTTTGCTGCCTCTTGATGCAGCTGCGCCCATTACGTACAGTAGGGAGATTTGGCAAGTAGAGGACTACCCAAAGGTCCATAGAGTGTAGCCTTCTCACGACTCTCATTCGGTATACAGCCAGAGTAGTTATTACGTGATGGCGATTATCAGGCTCCGCCAGTCGTCTCCCCCTCTTATTAGGGCTTTAATTAAGATCTACAATGTTCTCCTCCGCTCTCTGTATCCAGCTGAACATACCATTCATGCAGTTCCCATGTCTTTTGCCCTTAAATTCTAGAGGTCAACAACTGGAAGAATGCAACTTAAAAGTTCCAACATCCACCATAGAGGAATGTCCTACTGAATTATATGGATGCAAATGCAAAATTCTGAAGACAAGCAATGTTTCATTACAGTTATAATTCAGTTCTAAATGGGACACTGCAATGGCGACTAGGGGACAGGTCCCTATGCGGAACTTGCTTTAGTGTGGCACCATACCATTCGTGGGAGATGTATATAAAAAGGGCGCCCTGGTGAGTTGGCATATACCATATACAGAGTGCTGCCCCTAGTTGAGCCTAAAGGAGTTGGTTCAGAAGGAGACAGTGTAAATGCTCAGCCAAGGAGGAAGAAGGGCCCGAGGAGCTGTTTTGGTGAAGGGGAAACACAAGAAGTGCCCCTAATAGGATGCAAGTCTGAGCCAGGCCGGAGAGTGACTACCACTAGCAATGTCAGACTGGCCTAGCAGAAAACTAAAGGATCCCTGGTGGACTTGGGCTCTAACACAGTAATGGTCCACCCACATTTGAAGGGTACTATGGTCCATGTCCTAGGTTTTGTTGGCCGGTGGGCTTCCAGAATTATTTTACCTGAAGAGCTCAATAAACCACAGTCTGTCACTGACCACATGTGACATATAAAATTCTGGGTAAGAGTAGCGAGATATTACCTTAATGAGAAACTGACTCGCTGCAGGTACATGAACTGCAACCATTAAGTCTGGCAGAGGTATTTGGGTATAGTAACTCTAATAACACTGGTGAACGTGTGACAAGGCTCATATAATGGTGCATGGAGACTGATCACTATACTATGTATTGGTATATCCCATGTACAGGTATACAGGACAAAGTACACAGCGTTACTACAGTATATAGAATGCTAGAAATAGAAGTTCACTGTAGGCGCAGCTGGATCCGGTTTTGGTTCTTGGACATCTCGTGTACAGTAGGCCGGTATGTGTGCGCCCGGACCCCGGCCTGAGTGTTGTTTTAGTTGTTGAGGCACAGCTGAGATTTCTTGACCCTTAGGACACATTCCTAAAACTTTCTCAGCATTTGTGTCTCGTAGTAAGAATCTGAAACTTTCCTTGCCCGGAGTTTATGTACTTTCTAGGTCCTCAGACAATGGAGGAGCTTTTAGTACAGCCGAGCATTCATGCAGTCGCCACCCTTTGTGTTACTGACACATGTTAGATTTTACAGCGGTCATAAAAAGAAATCTCTGGTCTAGAGAAATAATTCTTTCCATTGCAGTTCCACCTGAACGTATTTCTTGTCCCTTTGACAAGTAGAAGTTTCCTTCACCAGGCATGCAGTGCTGTGGGTATGTGGGATCCAAAAGCAACTGTGACCACCATGTAGGCCATAAAGGGTTTCCATGCTCCTGAAGAACTTCCAATATTTAAAGGGGTTGTCCAGAAATTGTACAAATCCCCAAGGAGTCCAGGGAAGACGAAGGACTTCCAATGGTGAAGGGTCAGCACTTGCCCAAATGGACAGCGGCTTTGGACACCTGAAGCCTATTCTGGGATTTTTCCAATTCCTAGACAACCCCTTTAATTGTCACAGAGGTGCGGGACAACACCGAGTCATATACCTGTCTTATTTCATGGGCAATGCAAACATGTACAGGTCCTCTATAAGGTTAAGCTGTCACTTGCCTGACAACAGAGATAAGCTAGGCCGCGGTCTGTTTCCGAAGGCAACCAGCAATATTTTTTTCAAATATATGATAAGAGAAAAATGGGTTATGTGGAATGTAGATATTTACATGGTAACTTGTAAAACATTAAAAAAACAGCTCTATAGGTGCCAAAAAAGTGTCAGAATACTGGGCGCAATCGCATGATATGGGATTTATAGTCAGTCTAGTGTGGGCGCAGTGAACAAATAACGTCATAGATAGATCTATATATTTCTGCATACAATTGTTTTGTTCACAACATAGGAAGTGTTACCGATACAATCTCTCCACAGTCTGGAATCCAATATGTAGCTAATAATGAGATTACATGTTACTAGATGCGAGGCGTCCACATGATGTCACCAAGCCCTAAGGGATCTACTGATGGGCCGACACGCCGAGTCTCAGGTGGGCATCAGTTTACACTTACACAGGAAGTATGAGACCTCTCTGCTATTGTGAGACTCATTCTATTACCCCGGGGGCCATACTGTACACTTACTGTCTAAAAGCATCGGATACCGTGTATTAATAACTCTGTGCATGCCGGAGAATTGTCTGGATATTTATAACAGTGGGATGAGACGGAAAGCAAAATATACTATATTTACACTGAACATGTAATAAATGGAGGAGCGGCGACTGGTGCCTTTAAAGTATACATTTTATGTCATTTTACTTAAAAGGGTTTACCAGGCTAAAAAATATTTATATTATATATATATTATCTATATCCTAGGGATAGGTCTGCAATATCAGATTAGTGGGGAGGCCTGATGTCAGAAATCCCCACCGATCACAGAGAATGGA
Source organism: Leptodactylus fuscus (assembly GCF_031893055.1). Taxonomy (NCBI): domain Eukaryota; kingdom Metazoa; phylum Chordata; class Amphibia; order Anura; family Leptodactylidae; genus Leptodactylus; species Leptodactylus fuscus. Next base: position 70,974,109 of record NC_134273.1, on the reverse strand, counting down.
GCAGGACGCAGACAGCTCTGCTCTGTGTGTAGTGGCCAAACCAGGTTTCTACAATTTGGCTTTTATTTAAGTGAATGGAAATTGATCGGCAGTAACTTAGTTTTGCCACTATACAGACAACAGAGCTGTCTGCTTCCTGCTCCATTCTCTGCATATCCGCTCCTGAGCTGAATGGTGGGGGCCCAACACCCCCCAATTTATATTGTATCTTTATATTGGTCAGTGCTCCATTACGGTGACATTCACCCCCATATTCTCTGCTACCAAAATTCCAGAAAAAGCATTAAAATCTGTGAAGAGCTCCCTAAATGCATAGAAGTATGAAGCTACCATTACATTTAGTACTCGCTATATTAATCCACATGTCAGGAGCTCCCCTAATGGCAAGTGCAGGTAGTACAATGGTCTCATTTAACCCTATAGCTGCTCCCCCTAAGTTTTCCTCTTGCACAAACCCTTTCAATACAAGCCATGTCTACTTTGCTAGAATTAAAGATAACTTAGTGGCCACCATTACCAATTGTGTAGGGTTTAGGGACCAACTTTTGCTCTTCTTGTGTAAGTATAACACATCTTATGGCAGGTCTGAATCTCTAGAATTATATTCATCAATCAGAGCTGTAGTGAATTCAGTATGGAGCGTTATCAAGACTATCCTTGAAATTTGCAATTTTTATAACCCCCCCCCCAATTAGTTTTGTCGGTATTGCTTTGGATGAAGCCATTAACCAATGCACCTATTTCACCCAAACCCAAACTGCTGTCATAAAGGGTATAGCAGCAATGATGTGGGTAAAATAGATTACAGTCCAGTTCCCTGAAGTGCCCACAATAGTGAGCGGAGACAGGGTGGGCACATGTGTATTCTGTATACCCAGAGGCTTAGACGTCCCCTGGTAGAGGAGTATTGACATATGCAGAGCTTTGGCTCCAGAATAACATGATCAATACACGGCTAATACCGAGCTAATTGGGGAGGGACGGCCTGAGTGACAGATGTAGTTCTGAGGATCTTCCAGTAATCCTGTATATGAGCTGTAATAATCCAGGCAGATCTGGGTAACAAGCCCTGGCCATAAGCCATAAGCATTGCCTTGTATTTTAGCGTCTATCACTGCGTTAGATTGCATTCATCCTCTTTGGTATAAGCGATGTATTATGTGTTGTGACTATGTATAGTACAGCAGGGCTGGTGTTGTGTAGTATGGCGTGCTCTGCTGTGGACGGACTGGCAGCACATCACAGTATCTGAGTCATTGCGGGGAGTCTGTAACGCTTTCATCTACTTTCAGAAGGAACACTTACGGCTAAGAGTTTCTAATCTTTCAGCCAAGTTACCAAGCCTTTTTTTCCAGACTAGTAAGTGGGATCCAAAATGTTTGTCATGAGTAGATATTACCACCTGCTTTAAAGGGAATGTAATGAAAACTCTATAGAATTGACTAGTCTTAGTCTATTGTTCAGCTTAGTAGCAAGATTGAAAATTGCAGGATATAATGCTTTTGTAAAGGATGGATTGTGACATGGAAAATTAAAAAATAAAATCAACAAAAATTCTAATAGGGGGGCAACACGGTGGCTCAGTGGTTAGCACTGTAGCCTTACAGTGCTGGAGTCTTGGGTTCGAATCCCGCCAGGAACAACAGCTGCAAGGAGTTTGTATGTTCTCCCCATGTTTATGTGGATTTCCTCCCATTCCACAGAGACATACTGATAGGGAAAAAAAGTACATTGTGATCCCTATATGGAGGTCACAATCTACATTAAAAAAAAAAAAAAAAAAATGTAATAGGGACCGTCTAGTCCCAGCAAGTTACCCCTTATCCACAGTATCCGAGCAAGATATCACTGGCTGTCCCCATACTGTATGTGTGCTGTACATGTGCTGTACAATCAGGCACCCTGGTCATAAATGGGGTGCAGAACACTCTGGTTCTTGAGATCGGTGGGACACCCAACAATCAGCAAGTTACCCCCAACCCTGTGGATATTTTTCTGTGGTCTGACAACCCTTTAAAATATGTTTTCCATAAAAAACTTTGTTTAAAAAAAAAATACAGCATTTTTTTTATATACTTACATATTTATCTTAATTTAATCCATTATATTTAGACAAGCTTTGATGCATGTGGACCGTCAAAAGTTTTCAAAACTTTTTTTTATTTTTTTTTATCACAGTATAACTGGTATCATGCACTGGGAGAAAGGGAACTCTTTGTATCCCAGCTGGATTAAAACTAGCTAAACTGAGATGGGGGAGTCTAAGCAGTTCTCTGATCTTTGACCTTGACACTCTTTCAGGGTTTCAGGGAAATCTCCGCTTGGAGTCCTTCACTTTGGACTAGTAAAGGTTGTGGCCAATGGGTATAGTCATGTAGATGCAGATACAGATAGAGGAGCAATAAACAGACGTAAACCACAACTTCAGTAAACTGTTTCTTTACTGGAGAGAAGTTGACGGACACACTTCGACCGTGACAATTGAAATAGGTTTTTAGATAACTTGTATATATCTGTAACAGTGTCTAGATATTACAAGTGGCAGCAGCTAGAAAATATTGAATGCTAGAACAGTCTCTGGAATTAAGCTGTTAGTAATATCTGGGCAGTTCTGGAGTCCCCGCTTAGAGCTCCCTAAGGCGTTTCATCTTGCCAGTATTAAAGGATTATTTTATCTTATCTTATCTTATTACCGGTGCCCAGCTGAAATACATGCATGTTCGCTTGCCCAGGATGCAAGAACTTAGTCTCTCCTGCTGCATTCACAGGAACACCCCTGCTTGTCCACTTCATCCAGATCTCCTTTCCTATACACTGTGCACACATTTCAGGAGCCCGTGCAGGCTCGCATTTTACTTTCTCTAGAAATTTCTCTTAATTGGTGAGAGATCTCATGGTTTCAGAGCTGGCTTATGTAAAATTGAAACATAAGCTGCACAATCCTCTCATTACATTTTCCATATTCTTAAGCATTTTCTAAAGACTCCTTTGTGTCTTGAATGTCCCACAATGGTAACTGGTACATGAGTGACTGGTAATGGGAGGATTAGAGCGAGTCTGTCACCTGGAATTAACATTTCTTCATTCTATACGGCATCAAATCCACTTCTTCTTGGTGCAGGTTTATGTTCTGTTTATGTTGCCTTACACTTCAGATTAATGTCTGACAATTTTCTCAAGATCTGCCAATCTGAAAGAAGATGTGTAACTTGAAGACGAAGGACTCCAGGCAAAACCTGTAATGTGGCCCCTACCTACCTTGTACTGTATAGAAAAACGGTATATTTTATGTGGCAGGGGGACCTTTGGGGCCACACTTGGGTTCAAGTCCCGGTAGTGACTGATACCACTGGACCTCCATTCGCAACGTTCCTGTCTAACATATATGTCAACAAATATTAGCTGAAAGATGGATTGGGCAGATGGATTTCAACATGTCCAATCCTTTTGTTCTTAGTGGATATACAGTATGCTGCTGCAGGAGGTGTTTGGTTGCCGCTTACTCCGCATTCCCAGTTTAGAACATAAGTATACTCAGGCCAAGCCCTGTGTACATGTGCATTTGTGGGGAGTGGGTGGACAAAAATGGCCGGCTAAACTTTGTAAGACCTCTAGATTCAGTGGCTAAATTTACATCTTGCGGGAAAGGGTGAGGACACCCAGGGAGTTAGGTTTCTCTGTATCTCATCCATATCTCTAAATTCAGGGCTAGTTGACCTTTACTAGAAGGGGACTCTTGTGGAGAAAGTGGAATATTTTCCACCATATGATACTCTTGTCCTTTCTTCACATTGGCCCTAATAAAATACATCTGATCTGCAGTATATGCCGAGTATCTTATGGGACTTGTGGCCTAGGGCTGTTCGGCTGGTCTTGTACTGGCTTCTGTTTTGCTGCAACACAATCCTATTATATCCAGGGAGAAAATAACCAGTGACCTGCCAGTCGTACAACTGAAATAGAACGGACTTGCTCAGTGGCGTAACTAAGAATGGCGGGGCCCTGTGGCGAACTTTTGACATGGGCACCCCCCCTCCCTTCCTGACCGACACCAAAGACCTCAACCGAACGACCCCTCCCGCCGCATTCCTGCGTGCTCTATTACGCCACATAGTGGCCCCTGCACACAGTATTATCCCCCATAGTGGCCCCTGCACACAGTATTATCCCCCATAGTGGCCCCTGCACACAGTATTATCCCCCATAGTGGCCCCTGCACACAGTATTATGCCCCATAGTGGCCCCTGCACACAGTATTACTAAGATTCAGTATAACTTGTATTATAAATAAAATGTATTATTATACAAGGCCCCTTTATTTCTGCAGCCGCCGGTCATTCATGAGTTAAGCGATAAGAGTCTGTAGGCTGCAGCTCATAAACCTAGTACAAAGGGCAGCTGGGAGATCTGAAAGTAAACCATAGAGGACCCAGGTGTAGCCTCTGTGCATCCGATCCTTGCGTGAAGGCCTTTGATCACAGGCAGGTTCAGGAACACCCACATCCCAGGGACTGGTGACAGACCATGTGACAGGTGACAAAATGAAAGTTCCTGTTTGCATTGTGGCTGCTGTGGAGGGAGCCGGGTGACACCAGCACAGGAGAGAGTCTCGCCAGGGCTCACGCTCATCTTGTGTCTTTCAGTTCTCTAAAGACCGATATATTATGGATGGAGGGACACCTGACAAACTGAAGAAGGAGCTGGAGGAGGAGCTGAAGCTGAGCAGCGAAGATTTACGCAGTCATGCCTGGTACCATGGCCGGATTCCTCGCCAGGTGAGTGCGGTATTGGGAAGTCATGGGTTAAATGAGTTAGACTAGAGTAGTAAATGGAGACGATGGGAGTTCTAGTATTCATGGACTGGGGTCAGTCGGACGTGGTTGGATAGAGCGGAGCCTTGTAGTCCAGTCCAGTCTTTTCTTCAGTAAGAGCAGGTGTATGGGCGTCCTGTCACTGAAGTCACCGGGCCTGACATGTTTGCTTAACACACCTTCATATACGTGACTGAGCAGAATTCTGAGAAGTCAGAAGTACTGAACCACCCAGGCTGTGACATTATATGCCAAGGGTCACGTGAAGAACTGGTAAAGCCAATTATGTCACCTCGGAGGTGAGGTTTATGATCCCCATAAAATCTAGACTCCTCCAGTAATAGAGAGTATTACCTTGTACAAGCCTTTAAAAAGTTTGCCTACTTGGCTCGTCTTATATACTGAGTGACAACCGCTAATGGTAGCCATTATCCTGTCCACAAGAGTGGTCACCCAGCTTTCCATAAACCCTGTCTGTCTGTATTGTTACACATTGCACATACCCCAGCTCCGGGCATGGATGACAACTTAGTACAGAATAGCACAACCTCCGTGTGCAGTATATATAAAGATAGAGAAATTGGAGGTGATGGCACCCGCACATAATTTGAGGGGTGTGGAGGATATAGTTTCAACCTTGCTTCTTAGGTAGTCTCTTTCCAATATGCGGAGACTGGGATGATATAGACAACACATTATAGTTGGGGGCCCTGCTACAGATTCTGCATTGGGGACCAATATAGAGATACATTAAAAGCCTCATATTCCAACTCCATACAGAATAAAACTGGAATATAGAGATAAGCCTAAATTGGCTTTTTGGCATTCAGAACCCGCATGCCATGTTGGGTGTTATAGTTTACCACTGCTATATTGGATTTCTGTCCTTGTCATGGAGAAGCGCAGTATGGACTCTCTACACGTGACCTGGGCGTACATCCCCGCTTCTTAATAACTAACCGAATTCTATCAGAAGATGTAAATGAGTATACGGCGCTGCCGGTAGATATATAGTAACATGAGAGCAGCGAGCGCATGGATTTTCCTATGATCTCCCTGTATTGTGCTAGTACAATGCCGCCGTTTGAAGTGAAAGAAGCAAATATTATTCCCTCCCCCATTACTGGGGACTGTAATCTCTCGGATGTGGCTGCCGCTGGCGTGACCTCCTGTGCTTGATCCCAGACATGAGGTCAGAGGAGAGAGCAGGGAAATGCTTCCATTACAGGGACTGTATTCTCATGTCACAACCGTAATAGAGAAAATGTCACCGCTCAGTACAAAGAGCAGTGATCCTTAGAAAGAGTCAGATGTCAGCCGCGCCACATCAGCCCGCTGGAACGAAAAAGTATTCACGTGCAAAATCTCTACTGAGAGGTCAGCCATAATTCTGTTGTATTGGAGGAAAGTGGGGTGGACGTGAAGTGTTGGTGACCCTATACAGTCTCCCGTATATACAGGATTAAGCTGTATTCCGAGCAGGGGTCAAAAGCCCCCATTCTTCTGATCAATGGGGGTCTGAGCAGTCCGACCCGCACCAGTCTGCAAGTTATGTCCTATTCTATAACCTGCTATAATGGGGGGAAAGCCTTTCAAGACTGGATAACGCACAGCAGTACAAAGAAGCATCTCCCTTATCCAGACCACCATATATTATACAAGCTGGCCATGTTATTGGAGAAGACCGCCATCCTACGAGACCACTTTCCAAAGCTGTTTAAGTGGTTGCCTCAAAATGCTGGCCCTATATAATCTATATTATTATACAGGGTGACGTATATTGTTATAATAGATTAGGTATATTGTTATTCAGTTGCTTCATTCACTATATTGCACGTTCTTCTCTCTTCAGGTGTCTGAGAGCCTGGTGAGGAGAGATGGCGATTTTCTGATCAGGGATTCGTTGTCCAGCCCTGGAAACTTCGTGCTCACCTGTCAGTGGAAAAATCTCTCGCAGCATTTCAAGATAAACAGAGTAGTCATCCGGCTCAATGAAGCTTACAGTCGGATTCAGTACCAGTTTGAACATGAAAGCTTTGACAACATCCCTGCGTTAGTCAGATACTACGTAGGGAATCGCAAGCCGGTATCGCAGCAGAGCGGAGCCATCATATTCCAGCCCATCAACCGTACAGTGCCACTGAGGTGTATTGAGGAGAAATATGGGGTCTCTCCGGTTAGACGCTTGGAAATGGGAACGCTGGAAGAAAAAACAGAAACCCCTAAAAGACTCAGTCTGAATATAGGCCATGGCCACGGGCACGGGCTGACTCCGGAGCAAAGCCTGATCCGAGGAAATCTGCTGAGGTTTGTGAGAAATCATATATACAACAAATTACTATATATACAGTGTGTGTGTGTGTGTATATATATATATATATATATATATATATATATATATATATATATATATATATATATATATATATGTGTATGTATTGAGCCTGTTAGATTGATAATGCAATATTATATTCAGGCAGGATGTTATAGAGCAGGAGGAGCTGAACAGACGTGTGTGTGTGTGTGTGTGTGTGTGTGTGTGTGTGTGTATATGTATATGTATATATATATATATATATATATATATATATATATATATATATATATATATATATATATATATATATATATATAGGGAAAAGATTCCCATGACATCACTGTGCCTGTGCGTAGTGGGCGGTCCTAGTGAGTGATTGACAGCTATATCTGTATACACATTATCACCAAGTAGGAATCCTCCGACATTAAAAAGGAATTCAGGTTTCAGGAGATAATGTATTTTATTTTATATAATGTAAGATTGACATTTCTTTGTTAAAACTGTAATATCCCTTTAAGATCACTATCTCTAGCCTTCATATTGTATATTCATTAGAAGAACATTGCCACCTAGTGGCCATACTGGCCTACAGGTATATTAAAGGAGTTGTCCAGTTATTCTCTTCCTCTTCACAGGATAGGAGGCTTCTTGTTGATTGGTGAGGGTCATTCTGCTAAGACCCCCACTGATCACAAGAGCTGGGGTGTTTTGCACCCCCACTTCTGAGTGAAGCATTTGGTCGGGCAGGCAAGCGGATTAGAGGGTTTCAGCTATTTCTGGTGCTTCTATTGAAATGAATGGAATAGTGCACTGTTCCGACCAATGGGTCCACTCAAAACTGGGGTGCAAAAGATCTATATATATTACCGGGTCAAGGGTGATCTGCTACGTCATTTCCTGACGGCTGCCAGAACGGTCATTCCACGCCATTGGCGCAGTCCGGTGGTTCCATCCTTGTTGGAATGGCTCCAGGAATTCCTTCTCATTAGGAGGATGGAAGCAATTGTAGCGGAGGATCTGGTGGATTCATCTAAATTCGAGACCCTCTGGCGGCCGTGGATCGCGTTTCAGGATTCGACTGAGTTCTCTTCACTTTTTCCTTAATCTTTCTTCTGGTGTTTTCCTTTTTGGAGTTCGTGGGCGTTTTTCGCCCTTCTCCTCTTTCCTTTATTACCCTGCTCTTCACTTCTATGTTGGTTGTCGTTTTCCTCTCCCCCCTTCTTGTCTCCTGTCTTCGTGGTGTTTTGTCCTCCCCTAGTTCTGTGTTGTTTTGGCATTATTCTTGGGGCCGTGCTGTGTCTGCTTATGCTCCTTTTGACTTGTTTTGATTTACATACTGCTGGCACGTGTGCCTCCTGTTTAGCCCGTCCTGGGCTCTGTTTTGCTTTTGCCATTTTGTAATGCTTTGTGACTCTGTTTCTCTATTTTGAAAATTTCAATAAAATTCAGTTTACACCTATATATATATATTACAAACTATTGCATACCCAATGTGATGCCTAATTCCAGGGGAGAGAACAGTAGGATATTGTGCCTTTACTATGGTGTCTTGTAATGTGTTCTTATGTTGGTCCTTCCAGGAATAAGGAGAAAAGCGGCAGTCATCCGTCCTGTCTAGATAATATGCGGGAAAAGAGACGACCGTTGCACTCTCACCAGTCAGAAAGCTATCTACCGCTCGGTAAGTCTGCAGGTGCTGGAGATATATTACGATATTTCAGTCGCTCCATTTAGATATTGGAACATTGTTGCTTTACAGACCTGACAATATAATCTGTATCATATCTGCCATTAGTCTATCCTATAAACTGACTGTAGGTCATACACATGGGATTGGAATGACCCTAATGAAGGTTATGGAAATGGCCCAGAGGTTAAAGGGCATGTCATTGGTCAGCATACAGCAATGTCTATAATCCGCTATATGAATATGTATATGTGTTTTGTAGGTAGCAGGCAGCCATATCTGTCTCCAGGAATGGATGGGAGACTAACGCCAAGACCCCACGTCTTCAGGACTGGAAGTGAACCTACTCTAAGTCCAACAGAAATCCGTCGGTTTAGCTCTGAGGCTCAGTCTGCAGAGGCGCTGAGGGGATCGGACAGTCAGCTCTGCCCTAGACCCCCTCCAAAGCCAAGCAAGTCATTGTATGTAAAGCAGCCGCAGTCGCCTACAATATGGCAGAACTCGGAAGCGAACTATTGTGAACTGCATCCGACACCTCCAGAGGACTTTGGGTGGACAAAGACACATTCGTCACACAGCAGTTTTGTGGAAAGTCAGAAAGCAGATGAAGAGGAAAGCTTCTCTCTCAGTATCTCAGAACTCAGCTTCCCGCCATTGGAGGACGGTATATCTCAGTGCTCACACACAGAACCCCAGGAGAAGGAGGGCGAGGGAGAGTATATCAGGCCGCTGTACGAGAACGTGTCCGCTTTTAATCCTAATGACTTTAAGTCCATTTTACTCCCACCGGAAAATAAACCCTTGGAAACAGCCCTGCTGAAACGGGCCAAGGAACTGTTTACAAACAATGACCCAAGGACTATTGCCAAACACATCCTCAATATGGACTGCAAGGTAACAGGGCGCGCTTGTCAGAACTGACTGATTGTGGGGGGCTGTATATAGCTCTATACATATATAACGGGTCACACCCTGAAACCGGGCAACAACTGAGACCAAAATGTAACTTCTTATTTTACTCTTAAAAGGAGTCTGTCACCAGAACTCAGCCCTGCAGATAGATAGGTTACTGTCACCAGAATATCACCCCAGCCCTGCAGATAGATAGGTTACTGTCACCAGACCCCAGCATATCACCCCGGTCCTGCAGATAGATAGGTTAGCGTCACCAGAACCAGCATATCACCCCAGCCCTGCAGATAGATAGGTTACTGTCACCAGAACCAGCATATCACCTCGGCCCTGCAGATAGATAGGTTAGGGTCCCCTGAATCAAATGTGGTTTTTCTTGTGAATCAGTATTTTCATTGCTGAGATTTCTGTCATTTTTACCAATATGCAAATGAGTAAGGGTACTGCGGTTACACCCTCTGTTGGTGATAGCAACAGAGGTACCGAATCTCAAAGTGGAAAACATATTTTGATATGGGGACCCTAACCTATTTATGATATTCTGGGTTCTGGTGATAGACTCACTTTAGGATGGGGGTTTCTGGGTGTAATAATTGATGATCCTGAGGATAGGTCATAAATTGAAGATTGGCATTAGTCTTACACCAGTCATCTGTGTGAAGAGGCCGCAATGTTCGGGTAAGCGCAATGGACTTGTTCACTATTTACAATAGCACAGCATAGGTTTGTCCAGTGACTTTGCTTGGTGTCGCAGCTAAGCCCATACACTGAAATAGAACTGTCCAATAAACAGGCGATATGGCCGATGGACGTCACGTCACATGGCCTGTGAATCAGTAGTGGCGCTCTCGGCATGTGGCTGCTACTTCAAACAGCTGATCTGCGGGGTCCTGGGTGTCAGACTGCCACTGATCTTTACTTGATGACCTATCTTAAGGAAAGGTCATTAAGTTAATAAGTCCTGGAAAACAGCTTTACATTTTAATGTCCCCTAAAGGGGTTTTGTGGGATCAGCAAAATATGTCAAAGGGTAACAGTGACACAAAATAATAAAGTATAACTGACCCATTGAATTCCTAGTGCCAGCTCCCGAGCCTGGTCCTCGGTGTCTGTCTGTCAGTCCTGTACTGATAACGTGTGACTGCTGATACTGGTCATTGCCTGTAGGGGTCATGTATAGCAATGGTATAAATGGAGACTGATGGAGAGGACTCGGGAGACATTGTCATATCACAGGATATTCAGTATGGGAATAGGGCTATATTATTATTTTAGACCTTTTTTTGCTGACCACATAACATATATATATATTTTTGGAAATTACTGCAGTTTTTGGTCAGTTTGAGTCAAAGCGAAAAACTGCAAACCCACGTCATAGAAATGATATGAGATAAGGCGGCCAAAATGGCCAATGATTGCAGACGGTTGTTTGGCATAACTTATCTAACAATGGCGGATGGCATGCAACATGTCACCTGTTATTCTGGGTTGTACTGAAAGCTGAAGGAGACCTGCAGAAATCCGTGCAGGGCCACCTCAGCAAGAACCAGCTCATTTTGGTTGGTTTTTGCCATGGTGGTTTGCTGAGGAACGTGCTTATGGAAAACTAGCAGCGCGCTCTTCCTGGTTGTTTGCAGTCTTAGGGTGCATGCACACTACGTAACGCCGGGCGTGTATGAGAGCCGTACACGCCGGCGTTACAGCAGGGCTGCCGAACACTTCCCATTCACTTCAATGGGAGCGCTCGTAAACGCCGCTGTTACGAGCGCTCCCATTGAAGTGAATGGGAAGTGTTCGGCAGTCTGCTGTAATGCCGGCGTGTACGGCTCTCATACACGCCCGGCGTTACGTAGTGTGCATGCACCCTTAGGCCCGGTTCACATCAGCGTTCAGGAAGTCTGCTTGGGGACCACATGGACCCCATTATAATCTGACATGCGCAGAGAAAAGTGCTGCTTATCTGAAGAAGATCCAGTCTGGCCCAAAATGTTATACTATGTTTTGTGGATTGCAAATAAAGTTCTAAACTCCAGAGCCCCCATATTAGAGCCCCGTATACCTTGTGTCCTATAAGACGGAACCATTTCCTTTGTGTATCAGTTCAGTCCACAGTGCCCGGTTTATTATTTGTTCTTCAAAGTCTCTGAGAAACTTCCCATATATTTTCTAAATGAGGGACTTGGGTTAATTGAAATATTCTTATTAGCCTGTCCATATGACACTGTCTGAATATACGCATATGAACCTTTGCACCTTGCAGGTTGCTCGGATACTCGATGTCTCGCCAGAGATGGAGAAGATGATGGGAGTGAGCTGCGGACTGGAACTAATCACTCTGCCGCATGGCCACCAACTGCGCCTGGACTTAGTCGAAAGGTAAATATCCTCTTGTCTAGGTGTAGAGATGTTTACATAGTCTGATAGCCATGAGCACCTGTTCACATTGATAAGAAAAACGGATGTGGAGAGTTTGCCATATCTAGGACATGTTAGAGAATAGGTGAGAAATGGTCATTGTGACCCCAATGATCAATACAAGGGTATAGAGACCCCTGTTCCTCTCAAAGCACAACCACATGGAGCAGGATTTTTAGTAGAGGTCGTCAAGAATGCACCTTATATATCTATGGGGGACTCCTACTGCTTCTTCTGGAGGTGTTATTGAGACCACACTGCCACAAAAGCAGCTCCAAAAAATGGAGGAATTTGCTGAGTCCGGGGAGAAATCTGCCCCGAATCCACCTCCCATTGTTTTCATTGGGAAGCAGAGATCGCAGCAGGACACGGAACAAAGAAGCGTCCTGCTCGATCTTGCACGGATTCGAGACTCCCTGTCAATGACTAGAGAACGCCGATGCACTGCTAGGCCGCTGCGAAAATACTGGTAGCGGAAAATGAAGAGGAATTCCTCTCCATTTTCTACCATGTAAGCATACCCTTAAAAAAAAACTGCACTAGTTTTAAAAAAGGTGCATTAAAATACGGAGCTTCTTCTTGAGGCTGCTTTCAACATCATCTTGAAAGGAATCAGTGTGAACAGGAATGGTGGGCACTGTATGCTTTACTGGGGACCGTACCTTTATCACCTTCCCTGCAGAGAGGTAATTGACAGGGTATTCCCATCTCTAGGATTAGATTTAAACTTGCAGCTTAACCCTTAAGTACTATCACGGTGTCTGTCATACACATATCATTATGATAGAAACCATGATAGTACTTAAGCTAACTGAAGTGTTTTACCCAATACATTGCTTTGTTTGCCATATACCGCATATGATGTCTCTTCTGTGTTTACCGCTCGTTGTCTAGATTTCCAACCACCTCTGCTATCTAGCAGCGGTGGCCAGGCTCTGTTCTCTAATCTTCTCTATTAGCCATCGGTCAGCTCTGGAAAGTGCACTAAGCAACTGAGCCATGATAAGGAAACTAGAGCAAGGGCTTAATCATTGTCTGTTATCTCTGTATGTATATTTAGAGCCGAAACAAAGCTAGAAACGTGACCTACTGATTACATAATGACACTATTATTACAGGCACACGACCATGGCGATAGGGATCGCAGTGGACATTTTGGGATGTACGGGTAATTTAGAAGAAAGAGTTGCAACACTGAACAAGATCATCCAACTTGCAGTAGAACTCAAGGATTTGGGAGACTTCTTTGCATTTACTTCCATCATGAAAGCACTGGACATGCCTCAGGTGACGTACACTCCATGACGCCAAATACCGGATGTGTTGGTTTGGGTGGTTTTTGGCTTCCTTTGAATCTGTGTTATGTGTAAATTCATTACATTGTTTTGTATTAGAACACGACTAGATCGGGAAACAGTACCAATGAAATGACTAAAGACTACACCCCAATGAATATAGATTACTTGAAGTTTTTTTGGTCACCTGTCCCCTAGAGACTGGAGATAGTTGAGTGTAACATTCTGCCAGTCCCAAAAAAGTGGATGGAACCACGGTCCTGTATACACTACTTACACAAGGTTGTGGGATCAGACATGTATCCCCTTTGAGGTTAAAGTGTGAGATTTTTCGGCAATGTGTGTCTGGGCTTGGCCAGAATCCCATCCACTTTGCAGATACTGTAAACTGCAGCGTGTATTTTCAGTAGTTTTCTCCAAGGCCAAAACACGCTACATTTTCGCAGTGTGGGGCTCCGGCCTGACTGACCATGGTATATTGCAGAAGCCATTGTGTAATGCTCACGTTCCATAGGTGCGCATACATACTAAGCTTACACTATAACACACTCTTATACATTACATATACAAATAATTTCTCGCCATAGTTCTAGAATTTGGTGCGAGTGAAGCCGACGGTCATGTTCTAGGTGGGGTTTTTGCTTTGTTGTAAAATCTAGCATTTCACTAACTCAATAGTAATGGGAGATTTGCTTTCCTGATCAGATTACAAGGCTGGAAAATACCTGGACGATTCTGAGACATCAGTATACACAGACAGCGATCACATATGAGAAGCAGCTCAAGCCCTTCAGCAAAGCTTTGTATGAAGGAACAGGTAAGTTCCAGGTGCACTTAGGCCTCTATCTGCAGAGATCACGGATCCAGGACAGCTTTGCAAATAATGGATCTCTCTTGTAGGTCCTACCCTGGACACGCAGGAACATGTGACAATCCCACTGGTCATGCCTATAATCCTGCTGCTTGAGCGTCAGTCTGTCATATTTGAAGGAATGGAGTGGTGGGAGAACCATGACCGGGGATGTGAAATAGTGTTCAGTCATCTGGAATCGGCTCGATCGATCGCTCAAAATGCAGCTTTGTATCAAAGCAATGCGGAGCGGCTCTTGGAAGGTAAGCCATGTTAGTAGCCAGCACTCGCCTACATTTACGTGACGTCCCAAGTTAATATCCTTGATCAAGAATTGTTAAATGGTGTAACATCCATTGCTGTGGATAGAGGACAAGATGAATTCTGGAGAAAAGCCTACCTGCCAAATACAGACAATGGTCTTGCCGGATATTTTTAACTGGCTCTTGGTTGGAAATCTCAATGTTGAGCCTCAATGGCCACCCGTCAGCCGCCTTACACAACGTCACTGCTGGGGGTCTTTAGTAACATAACACAAATATAGCTCTGGCCATAGACTAGTCAGGGCACTTTAATGTTCCTCTCTTTGTGAGATTCTTACTGAGCCTTTTTTATTTTATTTTAGGATTTGTGCCGGATGAAGAAATGACCGAAGTCTTTAAGACAGAATTCCAAATGAGACTTATGTGGGGGAGCAAAGGAGCCCAAGTCAACCAAGCTGAAAGATATCAAAAATTCAGCCAGATCTTAACAGCCTTGTCCCGAAAACTAGAACCTCCCTCTACTTGAAGCAAATCCGCTTCCAAATGGTTTTTTGTAAAATAGAGACTGATTCCAGATTGTAGCGTTGGAGCTGTTTTTGTGGACAGCCTGCTGTATATGTGCAATGTATATTTTGCCTTTTTGTTTTTTTTAAAGAAACCTATATACAGCAAATTATTTATTTATTACTATTAACATCATCTCCGCTACTAATTGTACAGTAGCACAACGGACAACCGCAGTGGTAGAATGCATCACAAGAACTCTTCTACCGAAATGTCGTCCATGGAAGCAAAATTCCCTTCTTTGTTTTCTGAATCAGGTTTAAGGTCATTTCTGTTGCCTTATATCCTGAGAGCAGGAGGGGATAGAGGGGGAAAAGCTGAGCTCTCTGATATATGGGTTGATAGGATTTAGAGCAAGCATAAATCCTAACAGGACTCCTAGGAGAGACAGTAAGAGTCCTGATCACCTCACCCACGTATACACTCTTGTATACCACTGTGTATGGTCCTAGTAAGAACCTAATCATATAAACCTATATACCACAGAGCTCATCACGTCATAGGCTTGCTTTAAGAAATAAAACGGTCTATGGTCAACAACTTATTCTTAAATTGGTTTGTATGTTTGAGGCCTAAAGGAGTCCATATTATTGATGGATACCCTAGACCGCGTGCTGTTCTGTAAATATACTGGATATTGACCAACGTGTTGCAGACTGAAATAAGACGTTAGTGAATAAGGACAATTCATTTTTATTCCATGAAAATATTCTCAACAGAGAACACAATTCATCCACAACGCATTTACCAAGAAGAGAAACAATCTGTGCACGTGAAACAAGAAATGCACCGGGAATAATAAAAAACTTTAAGACAACTCAAGTTTAGTTTTTCAGAAAAAAAGTGTGGTATTTAGAGGTACGTACTGCATTACACACTGCAATGTGAATAAAGACTAAATTGGATCTGATGGGTTTGGCGCCATCTAAAGTAGTCAGGCAGAGGAGGGCCTGACGTGTCTCTATTCATAAATGCTTGTATTCTCTATAAGATAACAATCCTGGTCCTCTGTTATTCCTCCTAGCAATCTATGAATAATTTAACGGTGAGTAATTACATTCTGAGTATTTCTATAATGCCATGTGTTAAATGGCTACAAAGCGATCCAACTCAGGTCTCGTCTAGAACTCAGTAAAGCATTAAATATAAGAAATGATTGAATATTTGGGAGGGTCCTGTCCACTCCCCCAGCAGTGTCAGATAGGCACACATCACTATACAAGCTTTCTGGAGTGGTCACACTATATGGCACCTCACGTATTGCTATTTACGTGACAAGCCTGGCACACTAGGTATAAGCCCATGGTCACCAGACAGGTTTCAGCTGAAAAATCTCAAGCAATTGCTTTCAAAACCATGAAGTGCAGCGTTTGGTTTCCCAGTA